>NC_073626.1:92825981-93125981 GCF_029407905.1 Bubalus kerabau
TTACTACATGCTCTTAGGTGATTAGCAGGCAACGGAGCTCTTACGGGAGGAGGAGAAAAGAAGTCTGATCACCTACCCAGTATTTCAGTTATTGGTAATAAGGACAGGTCCTTGGCAGCACTGGGAAGCATCACATTTTTTCATGGCCTCTACTGCCTCCTAACTCACTCACCCACTGGCTTAGTATCCCCACTCTCATGCTGCTGCTACTGCTGCTAAGTCACTTCAGTCGTGTCCGACTCTGTGCGACCCCATAGACAGCAGCCCACCCGGCTCCCTCATCCCTGGGATTCTCCAGGCAAGAACACTGGAGTGGGTTGCCATTTCCTTCTCCAATGCCTGAAAGTGAAAAGTGAAAGAGAAGTCACTCAGTCGTGTCCGACTCTTAGCGACCCCATGGACTGCAGCCCACCAGGCTCCTCCATCCATGGGATTTTCCAGGCAAGAGTACTGGAGTGGGGTGCCATTGCCTTCTCCTCCCCACTCTCATAGGGGGAACTTATTTTAGTTTTTCTAGCAATATACTAATTTTTAATAATATGTTAGAAGATAACTCATTTCTCCTCTCCAAGGCACAAACACAAAATCTTGATTAATAATGAATATATTTTGTATTTCAGATACATTATTATTTTATATATTTATTAATTTATTCAAGAAATGTTTATCGAGCACTTACCATGTGTTTATCACTGAGCTATGCTTTAGAGATACAAATAAAAACAAACATGAGATAAGGTCCCCATTTTTCTGTCCAGTCTAGGCATCAGGCAGAACAAAGGCAGAGGAATATATGCAACCCCAGATGAGGACATCTGAATCATATTAGGTGGACATAATTGGCCTCCCAGAGCTGATTCTATCCTTGAAGAAGAACTAGGATGAACTAGGCAGTTCCAGGCAGGAGTTCTGTGTGTAAGGGCACAACACTTCTAGAAAGTAGGTATAGTTTGATATGGATGGAACCAAGGGTGAGCGAGGAAAAGAAGCAAGAGATGAGGTTGGAGAAATAGTCAGTGGTTGCAGTGGTAGAGGGAAGGATGGTTTGGAAGTAAAATGTTTTAGATCAGAATTCTAGAAAGCATTGCATAATAACTGTTCTTCTTGTAATGACAGAATAGTAGCCTTTAAAGAATTTTTTAGCACATCTATAAGTTTCAAGTCATGTACCAGAAAAAAAATTAAGTATACATCAATAACATTATTTATGAGAAATTTGCGAAGTATATATTATTATTCTTACTAAAATTTGGAAAAACTGAGCTTGGCAAGGTTAAATACCTTATCCAAGTTCATAAAGATAATACCTAACAAAACCATTCCTAGGATTAAAATACTAGTGGTCACATTTTAAAATCTACATTTCTTCCATCAGCATCTTCATAGTCTGTAGGTATCCTACAAGCTGCCTTTTCACAGCATTTAACTAGGGCCTGAATTAGTGAACCCAAGTTACAACCAACTCAGTTAATGCAATAGAGGAGAATTTGTCTCACGTATATTTTCCAATTTGAATTATCTTGGAGCTTGGGTTACTAGCTTCCCTGATAGCTCAGTTGGTGAAGAATCCGCCCGCAATGCAGGAGACCCCAGTTCGATTCCTGGGTTGGGAAGATCTGCTGGAGAAGGGATAGGCTACCCAGTCCAGTATTCTTGGGCTTCCCTTGTGGCTCAGCTGGTAAAGAATCTGCCTGCAATGCGAGAGACCTGGGTTTGATCCCTGGGTTGGGAAGATTCCCCTGGAGAAGGGAAAGGCTACCCACTCCAATGTTCTGGCCTGGAGAATTCCATGGATTGTGTAGTTTATGCGGTCGCAAAGAGTTGGACACGACTGAGCAACTTTCACTTTCACTAGCTGGGTGATTCAACAGGTAGTAAGAGATATTCAGAGTATCACAGGAAATAACAAATTTGAAATTTGACTCAACTGATACTTCCTCTTGTATTAGTAACCCCCACCAGTAATATTACTAATCCTTAGAATATGTTCTGTTTTTTTTCCCTTTAGTATGCCTAACGTTTCATGTGTGGGGGCATAACTGCCACTATTCCCTAGAAAATAAAAATGATTAATGGATGAAAATTTTATGAAGACATTTAAAAATGTGTCTTTTTGCTCCAAGTTCAGCGTTATCTGAACTGTAAGGCAGCTACAGAGCTACCGGTAGGTCAGAATGGAGACAACAGTCTTTTAATCTCACATTAGGCACATCTGGAGATTTTGTGTTTAAAGATAAAATGTGGGGCATCCTAATTAATCTCCCTTTTAAAAATTCCATATTTGCAGCACTGTTTATAATAGCTAGGACATGGAAGCAACCTAGATGTCCATCAGCAGATGAATGGATAAGAAAGCCGTGGTACATATACACAATGGAGTATTGCTCAGCCATTAAAAAGAATACATTTGAATCAGTTCTAATGAGGTGGATGAAACTGGAGCCTATTATACAGAGTGAAGTAAGCCAGAAAGAACAACACGAATACAGTATACTAACGCATATATAGAATTTAATGCATATATGGAATTTAGAAAGATGGTAACGATAACCCTGTAGTGAGACAGCAAAAGAGACACTGATGTATAGAACAGTCTTTTGGACTCTGTGGGAGAGGGAGAGGGTGGGTTGATTTGGGAGAATGGCATTGAAACATGTATAATATCATATATGAAATGAATTGCCAGTCCAGGTTCCACGCATGATACAGGATGGTTGGGGCTAGTGCACTGGGATGACCCAGAAAGATGGTATGGGGAGGGAGGTGGGAAGGGGTTTCAGGATGGGGAACACGTGTATACCTGTGGCAGATTCATGTTGATGTATGGCAAAACCAATACAATATTATAAAGTAATTAACCTCCAATTAAAATAAATAAATTAAAAAAAATTCCATATGTGAATTTCATAGACAAGAAAAACATCAACATTTATTCTGGAACTTTGAAGATT
Source organism: Bubalus kerabau (assembly GCF_029407905.1). Classification (NCBI taxonomy): domain Eukaryota; kingdom Metazoa; phylum Chordata; class Mammalia; order Artiodactyla; family Bovidae; genus Bubalus; species Bubalus kerabau. The sequence continues at coordinate 92,828,933 of NC_073626.1, forward strand.
TTTAACTTTTAAATTTCAATTAGAAGCTTCCTTTGTCAGAAGGACTCTAAAATATTTATGAATTCTTTACCACATCAACCTATAGTACTAAGGATGAGAGAGTAAATATGAAGGATTAAGTGTAAGATAAAGTTTTTCATTTTAATTTCTGTGAAAACTTGCAAAAAGTTATAAGTTAAAATTGTTTCTCATTTTTTTAATGCACTTCAATTTTTTAAACTGACAAAAGTACGGTGTTGCAAATTAAAGGAACAGTGTCTTTTACAATAAAAAGGCTCTGGATATCTTCAGCTGGATTCAAAAATCTGGAATCTTAACAAGTCTGGGTTGCAGGTAGAAATTTGGGTATTATGACTGTTTAGATCATAGTCATGTAGATGGTGGTTGAAGCTATGTACATAGGTGAGATTGGTTATAGAGCATTTGTAAAATGAGAAGAAGGCTAAAATATGGAACTTTCAGAAATAATAACAGTTTTTTTAAATAACTTTTTATTTTATATTGGAGTGTAGCTGTTTAACAATGTTGTGATAATTTCAGGTGTACATCAGACTGACTCAGCCATACGAATAAATACATATATCCATTCTCCCAAACTCCTCTCCAATCCAGGCTGCCACATAACATTGAGCAGAGTTCCCTGTGCTACACAGCAGGTCCTTGTTTGTTATCCATTTTAAATATGTATATGTCTGTACATGTTGATCTCAAACTCTCTAACTTTCCCTTCCTCCTACCACTCCTTCCTGGCAAACAAAAGCTTGTTCTCTAAGTCTCTGAGTCTGCAGAAGCAGTAACATTTAAAAGGAGGAAGAGGGACAAGAGGGACAGCCCCTAAAATATGATGAAAAAGATGGTTGGAGAGATGAATAAAGACTCAGGAAGGGTCATGAGAACCAAGAGATGGAGAACTGATGAGCTGGAGTGTCAGGAAACAATGCTATCAAATAATAGTTAATTGCATGTGACAATGAGTAAGTCATTGGTGACCTTTAGAGATGTAGATGAGTTTGTCTGAGAGAGAGTTTGCCCTTACTCTAACAACTAGCTTTTTATGCACTGCCCTAGAGGTCTTTATAAGCATCAGGTGTTATAATAAATATTTAATGTTTTGAGTGGAAAACAATTTCCTATTATACTATAAATTAAAGACATCTTTCTGGTGATTGTAAATCATTCTACTGCGTAGATTATTCAGTGAGATATTTTCATCTTTGACTAATTTTCCTAATTGTTTATCAGATGTTAATTCCCTATCTCAAATAATTTCATTAACTGCCAGAGTCATTAGCACTTAGTGACAAATGCCTGATTCAATTACTGGCCAGCCTCACTTCCATTCCTGTTTCCTCTCTTCATCTGCCTTTTGGAGTTTCCATATATCCTCCTCTAAAGTCTCAGTCCCAACCTTTAGAGGATTCAGTCCTCTAAATTCCCACCCTTATTGCAGAAAGCAAAGAAGATCTAAAGAGCCTCTTGATGAAAGTAAAAGAGGAGAGTGAAAAGTTGGCTTAAAACCCAACACTCAGAAAACTAGGATCATGGCATCTGGTCCCATCACTTCATGGCAAATAGATGGGGAAACAATGGAAACAGTAGGAGACTTAATTTTGGGGGGCTCCAAAATCACTGTAAATGGTGACTGCAGCCATGAAATTAAAAGACTCTTGCTCCTTGGAAAAAAAACTATGACTAACCTAGATAGCATGTTAAAAATCAGAGACATTACTTTGCCAACAAATGTCTGTCTAGCCAAAGTTGTCGTTTTCTCCAGTAGTCATGTATGGATGTGGGTGAAGTGAAGTGAAAGTCTCTCAGTCGTGTCCAACTCTTTGCAACCCCATGGACTATATAGTTCATGAAGTCCTCTAGGCCAGTGCACTGGAGTGGGTAGCCTTTGCCTTCTCCAGGGCATCTTCCCAACCCAGGGATCGAACCCAGGTCTCCCCCATTGCAGGCAGATTCTTTACCAGCTGGGCCACAAGGGTGAGAGTTGAACTATAAAGAAATCTGAGTGCTGAAGAATTGATGCTTTTGAACTGTGGTGCTGGACAAGACTCTTGAGAGTCCCTTGGACTGCAAGGAGATCCAACCAGTCAATCCTAAGGGAAATCAGTTCTGAATATTCATTGGAAGGTCTGATGATGAAGCTGAAACTCCAATACTTTGGCTACCTGATGCGAAGAATTGACTCACTGGAACAGACCCTGATGCTGGGAAAGATTGAAGGCAGGAGGAAAAGGGGATGACAGAGGATGAGATGGTTGCATGGCATCACCGACTCGATGAACACGAATTTGAGCAAGCTCCGGGAGTTGGTGATCCACAGGGAAGCTTGGCATGCTGCAGTCCATGGGGTTCCAAAGAGTCAGACATGACTGTGCGACTTAACTGAAATGAAAGTCTCAGTGAAGAAATGACTTTGGGGTAGGACTGACTACTCAACTATATATTTACCCTCTTAATATTTAACTGAATGAAGTCTATTTTCTCTACTCTTTTTTAAAATTATTTTTTCTTTTTCTTCTCAACTGAATTCACATCTTTCAGTCTTCCTCTTTTTTTCCCAAGATTTTTCCTGTTCATTCTAAATTTCTAGCTCTTCCTATCTTTTTTTTGCTCCTCATCTTTCTTCTCTTTTCGGGTTCTTCTTACCTTTCTTTGTTCCCTTTGTTTTATCCCTGCCCCTCCAATTATCTCAATAGTAATTGCTAATCATAAAAGTTATCAAAAAAGCAAAGATCTAGGTTTTGAAATCTGTCAACCATAAAAGCAAGTCATATCCCTTTCTAAAGCCTCGTGGAACACAAGACATTCTCTTTAGGATCTCCAAGAGCACTTTTTTCTAAGTTGACTTGCTGGTAATTAAATGCCAGCATTAAAGACAAATTAAGCTCATTTATTTTCATTATTTTACCATTACAATTACTTAAACAACAATACTATTTCCAATTGTTTTTATAGCACATGTATAATATTTGAGTTACATTTGGGGATAAAGACTTGAGCTAAGATTGCTTCAGAGATGAACTATTCCATTTATAGCATCATTTCTAAGGGAAAATGTGCGTTGAGTTCCTAACAACTGATTAGCAAATTAAATTCTGGGATACACCTGTTTGTTAACAAGGAACGGCCTATAATTAGGGAGGTAAATCTGTTGGGAAAAAATCAAATAGGTGAGCCAAAATGCAGAAGCTGGTGTTGTGATAAGAGAACTAGTATGTATTTGGGTATTTCATGACTATTTCAAAGCACGTTGATACACATGCACTGCTCTGAGTGTCAAAACAACCTTGAGCACTGAGCAGGGTGGAGTTTTCTATTATTTAAAATTTGCACATGAGAAAAGTGCTTTAAAGGGCCAAGTAACTTTCTCAAGGTCAGGTAACCTGGCTAGATGGAACTGCTGCTGCTGCTGCTAAGTCGCTTCAGTCATGTCCGACTCTGTGCAACCCCATAGACGGCAGCCCACTAGGCTCCTCTGTCCCTGGGATTCTCCAGGCAAGAATACTGGAGTGGGTTGCCATTTCATTCTCCAATGCATGAAAGTGAAAAGTGAAAATGAAGTCACTCATTCGTGCCCGACTCTTAGCGACCCCATGGACTGCAGCCTACCAGGCTCCTCCGTCCATGGGATTTTCCAGGCAAGAGTACTGGAATGGGTTGCCATTGCCTTCTCCAGCTAGATGGAACTAGGTCTTCTAATTCAAAGTCTTTTCCAGAATGGCTGTTATATATTGTGATATGATCTTGAATAGATAGATTGAGGGGCTTCTCTGGTGGCTCAGATGGTAAAGAATCTGCTTGCAATGCAGGAGACCTGGATTCCATTCCTGGGTTGGGAAGATCCCCTGGAGAAGGCAATGCCTACCCACCCCAGTATTCTTGCCTGGACAATTCCATGGACAGAGGAGCCTGGTGGGCTACAGCCCGTGAGATCACAAAGAGTTGGACATGACTGAGCAACTAACGCTTCCCCTACACATTTAAGATTTTAATTTAAAACCAAAATGTTCTGCTCATGCTGCTACTAAAGAAAATGCCTGAAAGTCACAGCACCAGATGAAGATGGCCAGCATGGTTTTCTAGAATGGGAGTTAGAAGTCAGACGGAGTATTATTCTCCAGCATTCACTATGTATAAGTGAAAAAAACCTCTTTCCCTAGTGTAATTGTAATTCTGAAATGGAACAAGTAAATACTGAACTCCTACTCTGAGCTAAACACTTCATTCAATTTCATTTTGTTTAATCATTCTGAAAACCTTATGAAGTACTCTTATTATGCTCATTTTACGGTGAAGAAACAAAGGCTCAGAAAGGTGATGTAACTGGCCCATGGCTCACTATCTTGTGAAAAGTAACATGATGATTTGGTTAATTTCACAGCTTGTGCTCTTATTTACAACTCATACTGGCTAAACTGCTTTCCTCATCTTTGGGGATGCATTATTATAATTAAAAAAAAAAAAGAAAAAATTTGTATAGGTTACTTTCCAACTCACCTGGATAGACAGAGCTATTGTGCTGTACAGACTTCAGGTGGTAGGAGGAAGCATAATTGAATGTGAAGTCTATGTGAATTACGTCCCTTGGAGTTGGGCAGTGGGCATCAGTTGATCACAGAGGCCTCAGGGACATCCACTAAACCATGAAATTGCTATAAATATTGAAGGATTTTGAATTGGGATTCTGCATAAAGTTTAACATTTTTAGTTGACTAATTTACTATGTCTCAATTTTGATTCAATGCATAGAAATGAGAAGCATCTCTAGTTAAAAAAATAGCCAACTCTTAGAGGATAAGAAGATACAATTTTAGAATATTTACTTTATCCCTGTATTATCATTTGGAGATATGGTAATCATAGCAATATTTCTTTCTAGATGCAATTTTTTTTTCTCTCTTCATGAAATCCCAGAAAGAATTCTAACATGGCTCCTAATTCTTTTCTGTTTCTGCCTTATGGTTTCTTAATCTAAACTATATAGGAATAGCCTTGGTTACAAGATAAACAGTCAATTCCAAAATATTTATGGCTCACTTCCAACTTTGGGGCAATATTCTGGGTAAAATTATGTTAGGGTGGGGATAAGAACATCCTCTTTTCCAGTCTGTTCTAGATTCTCAGTATTTCATATCACATAAGACACAAGAATCTCTAATGAGGATCTGTTAAGAGTGGGGAGTGATCTTCCATCAGCCAAGACAACAGATGATTTGCAAGGATAAGATTTAAACTGGTTCCTGAAGAATGCACAGGATTTGACTAAATGGAAAGCAAAAGGTGTTTAGGGAAGAGCATGACCAAATTAGAGGTTCAAAGAAAGAATTTGTAAGATGTGTTTCTAAAACCAGGAGAAGCCCGCTCTTCATTGTGAACAGGTGTTTTTTTATGTGAGATAAAAGTAGAAAGTTAAATTTGGGTCAAATTTCAGACTGCCTTACATCTTGAGTTACTGTAAGTAATAGCAGCAACTCAAATCTTTTGAATGCTTACTACTCATTGGAAACTATTCCAAATACATGTTTCAGAGATTTAAACTTAATGATGAATATATGAATTAAATATTATAATTATCCCCATTTTACAGATTGGGCAATCAAATCTCAACAAGGATAATGGACGGTAGGTAACAAGCTAGATCTTAAGCGACATGGGGCCATGAAAAGATTTGAAATTAGAGTGTGAAATAGTTAAAATACTGCTATTGGAATATTCATCTCTTGAGGATTATCAGAATGAATCAGATGAAGGAAACACAGGGAGGCTACAAGGCAGGCAATCAGGAGCCTAGCATGAAGAATAAAGAATAAATGAGGGGCAAAGCTGTGCTTGAAGATGGGGGTGATAAAGAAAGAGAAACTGGGAGAACCAATTTTTAAGAATTAGCTCTTAACTAATTAATTTTTAAGAGAGGGTTGGTAGGGAGAAACTTCGAAGCAAAAGTACTAGTAATGGTGGTAATCAAGTTGACATTAAATTTTGAAATAATAATGAAAGGCAGGAATCATACAAAGATTTCCAAATAATAGTAAATGCTATAACTTGGACACAGTCTTTGATGCATTGTTTCAAAATGGCTGGAGCTCTTTTGCGACCAAATTGGACCACGCCTATGGTAATTGATTATGAATAATTGGCTGAAGCAGTCACTACCATTTTCTTTCACATCAAGTATGTGTGTATTTTTCACACTTCTGATTTCCAAATCTTTTTTGCCTACAGCATGCTCTTTGTAGAATTATGACACTGACTCCCGTGTTCATATCACACTCTACGCATGCTGCTACGACTGCATTCATCAGCTTTTGTTATAATGTAAAAGTTTTTAACTTGCCTACATGTTCCCTAGACTCTGTGCTCCTTAAGAACAGAAATCTATCTCAGTTATCTTTATGTCTCTAACACAGAGCAGAGCAATAAATAGTAAGTGCACAATAAATATTTGTTTAATGATGATTCCATAGTATATAGGAGAAACTTTTTATAACACAAGTAAAATGGAATCCAAAGAAATCTATCATGTAACTTCCTAGTTAAATTGGACTCAAGTTCCTGTCTAGATAGTGTCCTTAAATAAATGGCCAATAAGGAGATGAATGAGGAAATTTTATGATAGAGCCGGAAGTAGGGTGCTCTTCAAGCAGATCTTACAAGGAAGGGTAACTAAAGTCCTCTAAGGATCCACCTGCATTTTGTTTAGTCAAACTGACTTATTTTTGTAACTTTTAGATAGTTAAAGGACTATTTTTAGTGTCTCCTGAGGTAAAATTAAGTATTAAGTTCTGAGGTACCATCTATATAGGACTTAAGGGACTATATGCATGTGTGTATGTGTGTAAAATATGTAATACATGTAATTTACTTTGTAAAATACCTAGAACAGAGCGTGGCACAGACCAAGCTCTATATATACAATTCAAAGATGGGATAAAGCAGTGTAGCAAATTAGAATCCTAAAGACTTTGCGCATTGTTTGTTACTTAGGATAATGTTTGCTGCTGTAACAAACAAATCTCAACAAATATCAGTGACTTAATGAATATTTCTTTCTTCCACATAAAGAGTCCCATGTGAATGTTCCCAGCTGGTAGCTGGTCTTCCAGATGATCTTTCTGGAACAGAGGACTCCTTCATCTTACAACTTTGCTCTTCTCCAGGGCTTCTTGTATTTAGCTTATTGATGGGGAAAAATGAGAGTGAAAAAGACACACTCATTTCTTTTCCCTAATCCTTAAAGTGACAAGTATTAGTCCACTCAGATTCCATTAGTAAGAACTAGCCACATGGCCACATCAACTGAAAGGGAGAATGGGAATTCTTTCTTTCTTCATTATTTTCTCTGTTTCCTGATTCCTAAGCCTCTCTACCTTAACTTCATGACTTGGGTGGAGAGATTGTATAGTTAATCTTTTTTCCTAATACTGAAATCCTATTCAATTAAGAAGTCTAACTGACCTTTGATGTTCAAAGTTTTGTTCAGACTTACCTGTCTTACTAAAATAAATATCATTTTCAACTAAGTAAAGCTCTTGACTCTATTTTCTTTAATTTCTACATCACAGTGAGCTGATTCTTGGCTGAAGAATCTCATTCTTAGAATATCTTGCTAACAGCAGCAGATAGTAGCCCATAACACTCTGACATTTTCCAACAACTTCCTTTAAAAGCTGTAGTCTCAGGAGAAGGCAATGGCACCCCACTCCAGTACTCTTGCCTGGAAAATCCCATAGACGGACGAGCCTGGTAGGCTGTAGTCCATGAGGTCGCTAAGAGTTGGACACAACTGAGCGACTTCATTTTCACTTTTCACTTTCCTGCATTGGAGAAGGAAATGGCAACCCACTCCAGTGTTCTTGCCTGGAGAATCCCAGGGACGGGGGATCCTGGTGGGCTGCCGTCTATGGGGTTGCACAGAGTTGGACACGACTGAAGCGACTTAGCAGCAGCAGCAGAAAGCACATATTCTGCTTCCACATGGTAACAGTTTTACCAAATATTTGACATAGTATAAGGTGAGTTTCCAACTGCCCAGCCTGCTGTGTCTATTTTCTTCATCCTCCCTGCTGTGTGTGTGCTGAGTTGCTTCAGTGATGTCTGACTCTTTGCGACCCCATGGACTGTAGTCCACCAGGCTCCTCCATCCATGGAATTCTCCAGGCAAGAATACTGGAATGGGTTGCCACCCTCTCCTTCAGGGGAGCTACCTGACCCAGGGATCGAACCCATGTCTCTTACGTCTGCCTGCACTGACAGGCAAGTTCTTTACCACTATTGCCACCTGGGAAGCCCTTCATTCTCCTTACCTGACTTCTAAGTCAGTGCCATACATTTCGTATTTGTTCTTACAGCAGAACCCTGTTCCTGGTAGCAATTTCTGTTTTAATTTCTGTCTTAAATTTCAGTTGTTATAATAAAAAAATCTCTAAATAATAAAAAAAATCTTCAAGATTTCAGTAACTCAAAAGTTTACTTCTTGCTGATCAGATATTCCACTTTTTCCACTCAGGAATAATACTCCAGCAGAATGGATATATATTTTTTGTCCATGTGTCTTTGGGTTCATAGAAATACTTCCTTGGCTTGAAATTATGCACACCTTCCTTCCAGCTAAATTATTAATGTATCCTATAGAATGGCAGTTCTGGTCACCCAGTAGTCCATGGAAGACTTAGATATGTGGACCCAGATTTGACAGATTGGGTGAATTGGCAACTGTCAGTCTCTGGTATGTCTTAACATTTTAAAATCCAAGCTTTTTAAAGAAAAAACATAAAAGTTTTACACTCTCCCATGTCCTTTCTCCACTACAACCAATATTTTGGAAGTGAGAGTTGGGTCAGTTATTATGCATTTAATATTTTTCTGAGCACAGAGTGAAATCTGGGTAGAAGAAATCATAGAATTGGAGTGAGGAAGGGGAAGGAATATATAAGAGTGTGCCTTACTTGTCTGACTCCCTAACAAGACTCTAAACTGGTTTCTGACAGGGTTTTTATCTATAAAATTCCTATGCCAGACATGATGATTTGCCCAGCGTATGTGTCAATTCCTTTTCCTTGATGTGTGGTGAGAAGCACAGGCTCTGAAGTCTGATTGTCATTGTTTCAATGCCTCCTCTGCCAGCTGCTATGAATCTTGGGCAAGCTACTTATTCTTTCTGTGTCTCAGACCCACCATCTAGAATATTGGGAAAATAGGAATACAGGAGACTCAAGAGATGTGGGTTCAATGCCTGGGTCAGGAAGATCCCCTGCAGAAGGAAATGGCAACTTGCTCCAGTATTCTTCCCTGGAAAATTCCATGGACAGAGGAGCCTGGTGGGTTACAGTTCACGGGGTGGCAAAGAGTCAGATATGACTGATCATGCATACACATGACATGACATGTCAAAGGCCTTTTTTGAAACTTAACTGAGATATTAAATGTAAGGGGCTTAGAATAATACATGGGCCCAGCGTAAGCTTTCAATAAATATTAATCACAATTTTGAGATATAGCATAGCATGGTGTTTGAGAGCAGGGCTCTGAAGCCAGGCTATCTGAGTTCTAATCTCTGTTCTACTCATTCCTTCTAATTTTTCCAAGGTGACCTTAATTTCTTTATGCTGTTTTTATATGACATACATTCAACAAACACTAATATTATATTGAACAGTTAAATGAACAATTTAAAAGTTAAAATTAGTCCAAGGTAAGTAGTTAAAACAATGTTAATTCTGACATCTGATTTGGTTTGTGGCCTTGTTTTTCACATTAATACTGACATGAAAACCTTAGTAAGATGTGCCTGGTTTATAAACCACGGGACAAGCTTTTGCCTTGTCTTTCTTTTCCATTGCCCACCCTCAAAATATGCAATTCAAATGATGAGAAATTGAAATATCAAAAGGAACACATTCAGTGCACTTCAAAATAGCAAGCATTTCCCTAATTAGTCAGTTCTTACAAACTGAAGGATTTGGGAAACGGGATGGATTGACAACATTTTATAGGGAAGAAAGAATTAGATTTAAGAACTTTACTGTTTATCCAGGAAAGATTAAAAAAAATAAAATAATATCCTAGGAAACTACGTAGCAGTTTCTAATAGGAAAGATTTTTAGTCACTTATCACTGTTTGCAGGAGTGTTTTATAGTTTCTGACAGTAGAACGCTTGCTTAAGGAAAAAAAAAAGATACCACCACCCACATTTTGTCTGGAGTTAATATGTATTTTTCCACTTGTCAGAGTGTGGGAGGCTCTCTGTTTATGTAATTACAGCTTTCAAAAATCGCTTAAATAGACATGAGTAAAGAAGTGAAACTGCATGTGGAATATTCGGATGACACTGAATCTGTTGGGTCTATGGGATTTTCTTAGAAAAACTGAGATGTTTTTTCAGCTCTCGCTTGGCTAGAACTGTGCTTTATTGGAGGTTCAGAAACAGATTTTCCACAGTTGCTGACAATCCTGACAATGGTCTTGATGAGTTTTCCGTATAAACATGCTCCCCAAAACAACTGAACCCACCTCTGTCAGGGACACTTGGGAAAAAGCCACGAATTCTGTCTTCCCATATAGCCTGGGGTGTGGCGTAGCCAAGGAGATCAGGAGGAGGGAGGCAAACCCTGACCAAACTTGCTACAGTTTTCTTCTTTTCCTCATGGGCTCATCTTTATATCATATTAAGAACAGAAGAATTAGACATGAGTGTGAGTGCAGAATGAACAGGAGGTTGAGAAGAAATTGGGCTTGTGTTTTTGAGGGTCAAATGGTCACCCTCACTCACCTTTATTCATTTTTTTGAACAGGTAAAAATAATGATGAGTATCTTTCTCAAAGTTCCTTGTGTCTTTATCATGGTTCATATTTTTAAATCTATTTTTTAAAATTTCTAAACAGCTTTACTGAGGTCAATTAATATACCCTAAACTTCATATTTTAAAAGTATACAATTTGATAAGTTCTGACATATGTATAAAATCAAGAAATAAATATATTCATCATGTCCAAACATTTTTGGGCCCTCTTGAAATCCTCCTTCCTGCCCCTCCTTATCTTTCTGCCTCACCTCTCCCCATCATCACCTCCTCATCCTCTGGTAAGCCACTGCTCTGCTCTCTGTCTTAGTAGATGGGTTTGCATTTTCTAGAATTTTATAGAAATGGAATCACACAGAATATATTCTTTTTTGTAACAATTCTCTCACTCAGAAAAATTATCTTGAAATTCATCCATCTTCTTGTGAGATTTCTTTCTTTCCTTTCGCTGAGTAGTATTCCAAATCGTGTAGGATATATCACAATGTGTTTATCCACTCATCTGTTGATAGACATTTGGATTGTTTCCAAACGTTAGCTATTACAAATAAAGCTGCTATGACATTTGTGTACAAGTCTTTGTATGGATATGTGCTTTTGATTTCTTTTGGATGAAAAACTAAGAATGGAATGACTGAAACACATGGTAAGTATATTTTTAAATTTTAGAGAAACTACTAAACTATTTTTCAAAGTAGTTATACCATTTTAGATTCACACTAGCAGCACTGAGAATTCTGGCTCCTTCATATCACCAAACACTTGGTATGGTCAGATGTTTCAACTTTAGCCATTCTAAGAACTACAATTTTAATTGACATTTCCCTAATGACTGGTAGTGTTGAGCCGCTCTTCATGTGCTTATTTGCCAACCATATATCTGTTCAAATTTCTTTTTACCCATTTTTCATTGAGTTGTTTGTTTTCTTAATATCAATGTACCTTTTCTATTTTTAAATAAATTATTCTATTAAGAAGGTTAACTATCCTGGCTCCCAGGTTGGGTGGGGCTGCAGGCTATGTTCAGCAATTGGGTAGGGCCATATGCTCAGCTCTACTGCTAGGTGGGATTGTAGGCTGGGCACCATGGCAGGGCAGTACAATAGACTGGGCTCTGAGGATGCTCAGTGTCACTGTTTGGGATCCCCTGTCATGCCACTAATGGTTATGCTGAGTATGGCCAGGGCTGCTGGCTTAACTCCCTGCCAAAGTGGGCAGTAGGATGCAGCTTCTGGGCATCTGTGGCCAGGCTTCCAGAGGGGTGGGACTTGAGACTGTGCTGAGCAGTTGGGCAGGACTGGGTGGGTTCCCTGTCTGCTGAATGGGTTCCATATCTGCTATGACCCATTGACTGGGAATCCAAGTCAACCTAGTGCCCTGGCCAGAGGGGGCCATTGGCTCTGCAGATGCGCAGAACTTCTGGCTGGCATGTCTGGTCAGGTGCTGCTGTGAGCAGGGACATTACCCACAAGATCTGAGTGCTGTTTACTGTAAGCCCACCACAGTCTTCTCCATCTGTATCTGATCTGCAGTAGTCGAGCTCCATATATCCCTCCAGTGATCCCGTGAGAAGAGATTGGAATGAGCCTTCCAGGAAGTATCCCACAACTTTGGCCAAGCTGGATGTCTATCTTGGGCTCTCCTTTATCCACTGGAGAAACTGTAGGCGCAGGAGGACCCTCTCAAAGCAGAGCCGTGCAGGCCTGGGGGAAGGCCTGAGGTCAATGTAAAAGTATTCCTCTTACCTTTACATTGTGGTCCTTCTCAGTCCATGTTGTCTTGGAGGGTGTTCCAGCATCATCCCAGGTTCTGGGAGTTTCATCAGCTAACTCTAAGTTTAGTATGCTCTTCTTGTTCTAATAACTTAAAGTTGATCCTGAGGTTACTGTTTGAGGCCTCACTATTTTTCTAATATTTTTCTAATATTTAATTCAATAAATTTTCTTCTACTGTAAGTCAGTCAGTCAGTTCAGTTGCTCAGTCATGTCCAACTTTTTGGGACCACATGAACCGCAGCATGCCAGGCCTCCCTGTCCAGCACCAACTCCCAGAGTTCACCCAAACCCATGTACATTGAGTTGGTGATGCCATCCAACCATCTCATCCTCCCTTATCCCCTTCTCCTTCTGCCCTCAATCTTTCCCAGCATCAGGGTCTTTTCAAAAGAGTCAGCTCTTCACGTCAGGTGGCCAAAGTATTGGAGTTTCAGCTTCAACATCATTCCTTCCAAAGAACACCCAGGACTGATCTCCTTTAGGATGGACTGGTTGGATCTCCTTGCAGTCCAAGGGACTCTCAAGAGTCTTCTCCAACACCATAGTTCAAAAGCATCAATTCTTCGGTGCTCAGCTTTCTTCATAGTCCAACTCTCACATCCACACATGACCACTGGAAAAACCATAACCTTGACTAGACGGACCTTTGTTGGCAAAGTAATATCTCTGCTTTTTAATATGCTGTCTAGGCTGGTCATAACTTTCCTTCCAAGGAGTAAGTGTCTTTTAATTTCATGGCTGCAATCACCATCTGCAGTGATTTTGGGGCATCTTCTATTGTAGTTTACTGCTAAGTACTATCCTACAAATTTTGATAAGCTTTTCTATGTTCATTAGTTCACAATTACTTTCTAATTTACCTTTTAAGTTTTTCTTTAACTCATACAATATTTGGAAGAGTATTATTCATTTTCCAAATACTTAAGACTTTTCCAGAAACCTTTCTGTTGTTAATTTCTAAATTAATTTTGTTAAGGTCAGGAAACATACTTTGTAGGACCTGAATATTTTCAAATTTATTGAGATTTGTATTCTGTTTTAGAATATGGCCCATCTTGGTTGATGTTTAATGTGCAAACTTAAAAAGAATGGGCAGCTTGGTTGTGATTGTTCTTTGTGAAGAATTCTAGTTTGTAAGTAGAAGGATAGCTTCATATCATTATTATTGCATCAAATATTCAAGATTAACCTCCGAACACTGCAGTGTCTACTCCATACTGGCAAAGACTTTAGCCCAAGCATGGGCTTGTTCCTACAGAGTCATGAATGGCTATGATCCCACTCAGACTCTCAGGCTATTCAGTCTATCAGACAGTATTAGACAGCAATCTCTGGAGTAACAAGTACAAATCAAGATCCCTGAGTAATCTGTTTGGCACAAAGAATGTTCCTATTCTTGAATGTGTATCTTTGAATTTACTAACAGAGGAAAATCAGATGGTCTATAGGTGAGGGAAGAAGACATTTACCATGTTCTTGGAAAGATATATACAGCTGTTGGGGGAGATTTGTCTTCTCAAAGTGCTCAAATCAAATTTTCAGTTTTCCTTTTACTTGTTAAAGAAGTTTTTCTAATTCCTCCATTGAAAAGCATAGAGACCTAATATCTAAGATTGCTGTTGTTGTTTTGAGAAGAAAAATAATGTAGAAGAAATGGCTTCTAAATTAAGCCTTTCAGGATTCAAATCTTGGCTTTTCCACTCAAGATGACTTATGCCACAGAAGATTAACATGCAGATGGAAAGACTTAATATATTTAAACACTTAAAACAGTGACTCAATAAGCATTAGTTGTTATTATTGCTGGAAATTTTTTAAAATGTGATGAATCCAAGGTAAGTAAATCTAAACTTGGCAAAGTAATTCAAAATCATTTTAATTCTAGTATTCATCTGTACAGTTTTTTTCTTCATTTTAAAGGAAAAAATATATTGCTTCAACAAAAATGGGAGTAGCTTTCTGTGTCTGCCGGGATCCAGTTCTGCACTCTGAGCTGTCATGTAAAGGCAGTGTGGCTTAGACATTCATACAACGTGTACTCATATTATTTTGCATCCCTGCCAAAATCATTTAGAGATAGCAAATCAGGGCTGAACAGCAGCTTTCTATACACAATTAGATGTCAAATTATTACCAATTAAACTCTGTACAGTTATGGTCCAAATTAAAAGAGTTTATTGCTCAAATTAAGGTTTTTGTGAATAAAGAATATTCAGCACTTTCTTTTAATAGAATGAGCTCTAAGTATGCTCACAATATTGACTTATGAATATTTGTTCTTTTTTTGATTGTTGTTTTTAAGGATTCCCATCTATATAACCAGAATCCAGAATCAAATGGTCATATTAAGTATATAGGAAGAAGAAGATTGAATGAAATGAGGAATCAAGGTTTTTGTTTTGTTTTTTTTTTCCACATCCAGTAGTACAGGATGAAAATGAACTCCAACTTAATTTGGGCTTTCTTTCAATTGTATTGATTCTCCTATGAGGAGAAAATAAGAATTATGTTTGACTTTCTGAAATGTGTATTTTTTTAACATTATAGAAAGCCTCAGTACTATTTGTCAATATTAATTTTAAAGTGCCCTGTTCCCTTTGTATTATGTATAGTGCCATTTCTAAAATTAAACTAGATGTCACATCAATTGCTTATATCCTCATTAGTAGGAATCATGTTTTATATTACACTATAGGAATTAATTCCAAAAATAATTTCTTGGCTGGTAATTGATTTAATAGAGTTAATGTGAAGTTTATTTTTCTGTAAATTCACTAGGAAGTGGTAGAAACAATGATTTGGGGATTTTAACAGATGGTAAAGAGGCTAACAACATTGCTTTTTATCTTGAAGATCTCTGTCCAGCAATATATTTTTTTGATCAGTTGAGATTATCGAAGTGGAAGACAAAGCAAACATATGAAGATGAATTGAGCTGATGTAAGAAGAACATGATTCTGTAATGCATGCGTGCATGTTAAGTCGCTTCAGTCATGTCTGACTCTTTGCAACCCCAGGCCTGTAGCCCGCCAGGCTTCTTTGTCCATGGATTCTCCAGGCAAGGATACTGGAGTTTGTTGCTATCCCCTCCTCCAGGGGATCTTCCCAACCCACGGATCAAACCTGCCTTTCTTATGTCTCCTGCATTGACAAGTGGGTTTTTTACCACCAGCACCACCTGGGAAGGCAATGGTTCTCTAATACTTGAAGTTTTTTCTAGTTTATGAACTTCTTAGTTAGATAATGTCTTTTCCTATTGGTTTGTATTTTTCTGATTTTGACTCTATTATAAATTACCTACTGCTTATGATATTAATATTTATATCTGGGGTTTTGAGAGTCATAATCAGTAAACCTCACTGAAATCTGGTTTTGTGTCCTGATGCATTTGATATTTTTTACTTCTTCAACAGACCATCACTTTGCTTTCATAAGAGAAATGGAACTTTAGACAATAGTAGAATGGCACCTGCTAAGAAGTACTTTTTTATACAAACAAGGCAGAAATGCTACTAGCTTGCTGTGGTGATGGGGCGTGTTAACTTCTCACTGTGTCTTTCTGCTTAGGAATTAAAGACAGACTTGTCAGTAATAATTTCCAGAATAATTTTTAAAAATCTGTGATTCCCTCTCTTGTCAGTTTTAATAAAGAGTCACTACTCTCTGAGCTTGCTTGGAAAATTGTTACCTATCAGCAGGATAGAAGACAAACATATACAATATTGACAGCTGTAGAAAGTATGTCCCTAATGATGGCAATTAAGAGGTAAAAATTGCTTTTTAAAAAATACAGTCATTTGTAAATTTTCTTTTGAAGATATAACTTGAGTTCTAGAAAGCTGACAATTGAAACTAGTAGTCAAAAACTAATTTTATAGTCTAACCTAAAAGCAAGTTTGCTCTGATGAGGGGTCAAACAGTGAACTAGACAGAAAAAGACTCCATAATGCTTGAATCAACCCAATACATGTATCTAATCACTGATAGAATTTGTGTGAACAATGATCTTTTATCATAAAATTTAAATATATCACTATTGAGAAACAATATAAGAACAATAAAATTCTCCCTGTGTACTAAAATGAGAGTGAAATCATTGTCTTATTTCAAACAAGTGTTTATGTTCCTCTGGTTAACTATAATGATTTACATTTTTAGTTAGACAATTTAGATCTGTTCTTAGGTTTGTCAGATTTATGTCATTATGACTATTGAACCTAACATATTGTGTTGGTATTGGGGCAAGTTCAACATCTATGTAATCAACTTATTGTACTTCACTTCACTGTGTATATAGGAAATACAATTCAACTTGCAATATAATAAATATATAATATATTAAGTCATTTTATAGTGGTATCTAAGTAGAAATAAAAAGTAGAACTCTGAGACTAGAATGAATGAGTAAATGGCCTGCAAACTTGCTGGATGAATACATGAATGAGTGAATGAATGAGTAGAATACGTTGAATTTACTGGATCAGACTCACTTTTAAAAATTTTGTGGAAGTATAAGCTCCCCTGAAGTGCATCTCTGATATGAACATTGGCTGCTCTGTAGAGAGGTTGTGCTGCCTGTGGACTGATTTGTTCCGTAAGGTGCATACAGCTCGAGTGGGATAATAATTTAGGTGCCACCCACCATAACAGAACTTGTAAGGAGGGAAGTTCAATAATAAATGATTCTGTGTCAAATATGGCTAACAATGTATGAAGAATTTGAGATGGCCCCTGGTGTAAGGAGACCAGGAAAAGGAGAGCAGGGTCTGCTGTCATGAAGCCATGTTTTACAGCTTGATACTTTCCTACTGCCATGCAGCTTAGCAGGAGAGACACCAATTATTGTCAACATGTTATTCAATTATTTTTTTTTAACCATCAGCTTGGAGAGAAATCATCTCAATGTCAATGTTACTTTTTGGGAGAGATGGATGGGGAGAAATAATTCAGGTTTGAAAATAGTCATCTAAATTTACAGCTGTATATGGTCAAACAACTATTGATGCTTGAGAGTTTCCAATTGCTGGTAATAGACTGGAAAAAAAGATAATGTGTTTGATCGATCAGCATGAACAAATTTCATTTAGGGGATCAATAACAGTTTATACTTGACAGAGCTGAGGGACCACATTTATTTTTTTCCTTTGATTGAATAAATGTTTTCAATGGGACTGCTAATGTAAAGCAATCCTAACTGTTTCTTAACTTGAGGCACAGCTTTGGCTGTGGTGTTATTGCAAGCTATGTGTATTTAAAACTAATATACAGAAAAGTGGATAGCCAGGGGCTGGAGCAGTTGAATGAAACTAATGTACAGTTTATTAAAACAACACATGGCAAGAGAAAGGTTTCATTTTCTTGGTGTCGAGCAATGGGTAAAATAGGAGAGAGACATCACATTTCATGGTGCTAAGCTTTTCTTGTGTTTATTTTCTTTGTCTCCCCCTCTTTTGATTAAGATTATACCCTTCATTGAATGAAATAAATTATAAGAAATATTAAGTAGCAAAAAAGAATCAAATACCTGTGACCAATAACCTCAGGGTGAATCTTCTCAAAGCACTCACAACACTGCCTGATTTAGCAATCTATATACACATCTGCCTGGCACTTTTTCCCTAGAGCCATCTTCCTATCAAATATAGCACTTAGCTCAGTAAAGGTTTGTTAAGTGAATAAATGGTTGAATCAACGTCTAGTGATGATGGAGGCTAAGTCACCTCAGTTGTGTCCAGCTCTTTGTGACCCAATGGACTGTAGCCCACCAGGATCCTGTGTCCATGGGGTTCTCCAGGCAAGATACTGGAGTGGGTTACCATGCCTTCCTCCAGGGGATCTTCCCGATCCAGGGATGGAACCCGTATCTCTTCCTACTCCTGTATTGGCAGGTGGATTCTTTACCATCCTGCTAAATAACCTTATCGCTGATCCATTCATTTGGCTCAGTTGGTAGGCCTGAGTTTTGGGATATCTGCACACTGTGCAGGAGGGAAGCTCTCCTCACTTTCTGGATGCAAAGGCCATGTGCAACTCACCAAATGGTATCACTACAGGAGAGAGGTTTCCCACTGATTGTCTAAAAAATGAAAGTGAAGGTGAAAGTCCCATGCACTATACAGTCCATGGAATTCTCCAGGCCAGAATACTGGAGTGGGTTAGCTTTTCCCTTCTCCAGGGGATCTTCCCAACCCAAGGATGGAACCCAGGTCTCCCTCATGGCAGGCAGGTTCTTTACCAGCTGAACCATAAGGGAAGCCAATGATGGGTAGGTATTTGGGTAGTTCTGGTTGCAAAAAACTGAAACTGGCATTTTAAGCAGAGGAATTTCCTCATCACTTTCTTTTTCTTTCACATGGGAGAGAAATAGTGCGTCTTTGAGCTGGGAGCCATTTCTATTAGCCTTCAGGATTCCTTCTTCTGAAGGACTGTCATTTCTACCACCCTCTGTTTTCCTCTCTGGGATTAGAAAACAGAGATTTTAGACACACAGCTTTTCCTTTGTCTTGCATGCATCCTAAGTCACTTCAGTCATGTTGGACTCGTTTGAAACGCTGTGGAGTTTAACCCGCCAGGTTCCTCTGTCCCCCGTATTCTCCAGGCAGGAATACTGGAGTGGGTTGCCATATCCTCCTCCAGGAGATCTTTCCGACCCAGGGATTAAATTCACTTCTCTTAAATCTCCTGCCTTAGCAGGCGGGTTCTTTACCACTAGCGCCACCTGAGAAGCCCTTTCTCAGCCTTAGTTATAATAGAAGAGCTCTCTACAGAGGTCTTGGGTCAAGTTCCACGATAGTCCAACCACTCTACTGATGTTTCCTTTCACAGAGATATGGCGGCACCACTATCAGGAACAGGACAGTCAAGCTATTTTATGCAAATACCTTCAATTCAGGTGGCACTTAGAAAAAGAGGGGGTAAAGTTTCCCCAGCAAAGAGTTTCCTTTCTCTGAACAATGTATACAAATTCTTCCCCCAAGAGGCTGGAGTTGCATCGCCCTGTAATTAAGTTTGCGAGGATACAGATGACAAGCGTGCCTTGAAAAGTGGGGGAGATGCCAATAGTACATACAGCGCCTGGTTCCAGCTGCCTCCGCCAGCTCCAAGTTCCCCGGCATGTGCCTCCGAGTGAAAGCTGAGCTGGTGAGAAGCTGCTCCTGAGGAGGAGAGCTGTGCCAGGTCTATTTTAGGCACTGGGGCTTTGAATTGTTTAAAATGCATATTGTTTGCGTACATCTCACAAAGGGAAATGCCAGCTCCCAATGCCCCGGGGCAGCTTGTATGTCAAAAGATTAAGTCTTCAAGTCCTACAGCCGAGGGGTCATTATCAATGTACTTCCAGGTCACGGTGGATGCAGCAGAGTTTGAGGCAATGGTTGACCTTTGGATGGCTCTTTAGGGGGATGTGGCTTCTTAAGGCATAAATAATCATTTTTAATTTGTTTGTCTGAGTTCTGTTTGTTTATGAATGCAAATGTATTGCAACATATGTGACTTAACTCTTCTTGGGAAGAGAAAAGCAGTTTTCATAGCATTTCTCTCTTTCTAAAAACAAAACACTTAATGGAGGAAAGAAGAGGACAGAATAAATAATAGCGATTAGTCAATTATACTCCGTTACTTGGCAGTTTGAGATGATCATTTTAAAATTGTGCTTTAAAGTGATCAGTGTTACAAAACTCCCTCAGTATTACAAAAATGGTCTTTGTTCCTTTCCTCACATATTAGCTAAAATTTAAAATATCTTGAAGATGCATTAAAAATCTTCCAACTATTTATATACTTTTGCCTTTAAATCAAAGTTTTTTGTTTTGGAGGGACCAAGTGTTCATACTAGGCTTATCTGGGACTGAATTAATTTCTGATGTCTTTTGCGATCTCTTCACTTCTGTGGAGGTACAAAAGTTGAATATGAAGTAAAATAATAAATCCCAGAACAATAAGCAATACTCATGATTTCAACAAGCTTCCTTTTACTGCTATCAACTGGTGTCTACTATTCTTAAGACCCTGAAAGTTAAACAAAACAAAACAAAACAAAAAAAAACCCTGCGACTTATGCCTAAATGAGGGAAATAAAGCAGAGGGGATCTTGGAAATACAGTGGTGAGCAGTAATTAATTACATTATTCTAATTTAGCTATTAAAAGCAATATATTTAATGGAGCATGAGTTACCTGTTCCTGTTGTAGTGAAAATTCACGTTGGCTTTACAGACGGTAGAAGGTCTTCGAAGAGTGTGTTATGAAACACAGACTATATCAAGATAACTATTGTAACAGGTAAGTGACATTAGCTATTTTAAGAATAACAGTGACAAGTTTGTAATGGCACAATATGATAAAAATTTATATTTTGGTCTCATAAAAGCCAAAACAGGTGTTCTGAATTGGTGGCTGCCTTTCCTCTAAGTGGTGATTCAAGGAGCCAGGCCCTTTTCATCTTGTGGGTTTTGCCTTCTTGATGCATGGCACCCAAACACAGCCAAGACACTCCGACCCACCCCCAGGCTGGCAGAAAGAGCATGAAGGACTTTGTGTGGGAGGCTTTTGTGGGTCAGTCACTTCCACTCAAAAGTTACTCACTGGAGCTAAGTTTAGTGGCCACACCCTACTACACAGAAGGGAGGAAAAGACAGTCTAGCTGTGTTCTAAGGAAGAAGAAGAAATAAGTTTGGTGAAGAGCTAGCCAGCATTTGGCACAGCTATGACATTTTAAAATACATCACATCACTATTAGTTCCAGTGATAATAAACTCCACGGTGGATGTGACACTTTATACCACAATCCCCAGAAGAAAGCCATTTACTTCTTTCAAAGTAAAAGATTTTGAATAACTGCACTTTGCACTGTCTGGAGTGATGTATTTACTTTTGAAAGAAGATATGGCAAGGGTCCCAAGCCCTCTTGGAGAATTGCTGCAGCCATGGAGAGAGGTGATGGAAGCAGAAGTCAGCTCCGTTGTAAACCTTATGTTGGGTCTCTGGCTTCCAGACAGCCCTGGTTTCTATCCAGACCCACTGAATGGTCATGCTTGGAAACAAGCAATCCCATCTAACATGCTCCCATTGGCTTGGCTCTTGTGACACCAGCTAGTTAGGCAGTAGGTGGTAAACATTTTCTAAAAAATTCTATTTTTTAGTAGCTGACTTAATTTTCTTTTGATCTTTCA
Organism: Bubalus kerabau; assembly: GCF_029407905.1. Lineage (NCBI taxonomy): Eukaryota > Metazoa > Chordata > Mammalia > Artiodactyla > Bovidae > Bubalus > Bubalus kerabau. The sequence continues at coordinate 92,850,686 of NC_073626.1, forward strand.
ACAAAACTTAATAGAACTAGTTGTACATATCATAAATGACAGTGACATGGGTACATTTACAATGGCATATATAGCTGAATCATTAATATTTAGATCTTTAATATAATTTACTTAAGTAATTTATACTGATTTTAAATATGTGCTGATTTCCAGGATCATTATTGCTATTCTTAAGCCTGTGACATTTGCAACTTCACATCTCTGTACTGCTCCAGTTGTTATCTTGTCCATTTTTTATCCTTTTCTTTCTCTTTCTCATGTTCCTTAACCTCTGGCCCATAGACTAATAAATTAAGTTTCTACTTTGTGGAGGTGCTGTCTGTTCCTGAGTTGTAATGAATGCCTCCTCATTAATCAGAGAGCAGAGATCTTGATGGAGATGTCCCCTTTTCTCAGTAAACCTGATGTCACAGTGCTATGTCAGGGACTTGTACTGGGTCTTTGGTCTCTATTTTTTTGTGTGTGTATAACATCCAGATAAAACCCACAAAAGGATGCAAGGATTATTTAAACAATTATCAAAGTGGTATCATTGACAGTATAGAGCCTGTGCTGATTTGAAAAATTCAAAAGGGTTAAATTTTTCTTTAGAGCAATGGCATAATTTAATAATTAGTTTAGATATGTATTTCACCTATTATAGAATTATAAAATTTCTCTGAGAAGCTGAGAAATACCATTTGTATTTATTATAATAAGATCAATTTAGTGAATAACGTTATAAATTCATCTTATTCTTCCAGACCTCAGGACAAATAAGTATCAAGAATTCAAGTTGATTTCTTGATTCCAAAAGAAATAGTACAAAATGAATGAAATTTTAAAAAGTAATTGCTTCTCTAGTCACTTGGCCCAGGTACTGTTGAAATAAAATTATTTTTACTTGAAATTAGGAACTTTTTATATTGGTGAAAAATATGGAATTCAGACCATGTGGATGTTCTGTGTACATTAACTCACTTTTTCAAAATCCTGCATGTCTAGAGTGACTTCAGATTGCAAGAGAATGATTGGGTCTAGTGTTTCCATGAAGGAATTTCTTCTTGGTATTTCTTAGGAGAATTAATGTTTTTATGAATCTTAAATTCTAGAAAAAAATCAATTCAGAAATTGAGAAAATGTATTATTTCTATAGGAATTAAAGCTAAACAATCCACATAGAAACATTAATGGGACAACTTCACGGCAGAGGCAAGAGTAACGAATGCTAACATGTGAAGTCTGAGAATAAATCTGATGCTTCTTGGAACAGGGGAAGGATCAGGGGAAATAGAAGTGGTCAAGATACTAACGAGTCAGGCTTGTTTAGTTCTAGAATAGCGGAAGTGAAGTGAAAGTTGCTCAGTCGTGTCCAACTCTTTGTGACCCCATGGACTCTGCAGTCCACTAGAATAGTTGCCAGGTTGTAAACTGTGTCTGTGGTCCTGTCTTTAGCTAGTGGTTCATCATCCTTGTAAATAAAATAAATATTAACAAGTTTATACATGTGGTATACATTATATAAATCCTGTCAGTGATGCTCCAAGAATAAACAAGTTTTGGAAGGAATATAAATACTTAAATTGGTAATTTCGACATTTGATTCATGTAGTGCCTTTAATTTTGCTGTGTGATCAAATGTTATTTTGTTCAAATACCACCCAATAATATTCACTGGCATTTTCTAGTGTTTGAATGTACTCCATAGGTTACCATTCTTTGTAAATAATACTAAACTTAATAGCTTTTATTTATTAAGTAATTTATGACCCTATAATACCAACTATAGAATATGAAAAGTTTTGAAGGTATCAAGAAACAGAGAAAATCAGTCAGCTCATTGTCAGACATGTTTTAAATCAAAATAAAACATTCATTTAATACTATATCTCTTTTTAACAGAGAAGTTCTGAGACTTTAACCCTGTCACATCGAATGAGTCATGTTAATATGATGGTCACTCATTACCATTATATAAAAGCAGTGTTATGAAAAATACAGTAATAACATATTTTTTAAAAAATTCCTGAGAATTTGCAGAAATTCCAGATTTTCGTTCCCAAGTCCAAGAGATTTGTGTTTATTGAGAATTTGGAAATCCTATTCAGCTCTCACAGTAAGTTGAAGTGAAGGAATACTTTTAAACTCAACAGCTAGAGTGAGCAACTGAACCTCTAGGGTACAGTTCGAGTAAATTCAATGTTAACAGCTCCACTCAATACAGAGCAATGCTTTTAACTCTAGTAATACCAATATGGGTGAATTCAGGTACTATCCTCTGAAATGTGAGGGTAAAATAAAAATCTAGCTGATGGGTTTAAGATTAAATTGCCAAGGCATTTGTTGAAAACATTAAACATAGTAGGACAGATTTTAGTCCCCTGTAATAATTTAATACTATTCAAAACAGGTTATTGTCTAAGACGTGATTTATCATGAAATATACTCCTCAACCCCAAAGAGGTCCAGGTTATACCACATACTTCTCTCGTGAGAACTGGAACTCTTCATGTTATTGATATATTTAGCAAACGTTCCTCTGCAGGCCCTGTTCTTCTGGATGGAGTGACATTATTTGACTGGATACAAGGCAACTTTATAAGCCTGCATTTAGTATCTGAAGAGTTATTTTAAGACTGAATGCCCTGGAAAATAACAAACAGCTTTCAGCTGCATGGACATCCTTCAGTTCTCCACCTCAGTTGTGTTTTACTTGATTACATGATCAACAAGTCATTAGGCTTCAGTGGGAAACTACAAGCAGACCAAGAGAAAAATCATCTTTCTAGGTAATCTTTTCAGATAGTATAGTCCTACCATTTTATGAAATAGGATAGAGATAAAATTGAGGCCTTTTTCTATGTTGTGATAGATGGGCTGGAACAGAAATTATGGGATCCAAGCTCAAGTTTTGTTTCTGTGTGCTACTGGGTAAGTCAGTTGTTCTCTTGTTAAATAAATACAGTAATAACATGATTTTTGAGAATTTGAAGAAATTCCAGGTTTTTGATCCCAGAGATTTATGTCTATTGGGAATTTGGCAATCCTATTCTCGCTTGCTAACTCTGAAGTTCTTGTTCATAAAAAAATAGACTGAACTGGATGTATTTTTGATCTACTACAGCAATAAAGGAGCTTGATTTTCACTGCCACTGCCTTGGTCCATGCCCTTATTCACTCCAACTTAATTATTTCACTTTTGATGATTCTAGTCTCACATTTCTCTATCTCATCTTCCACGTTACTGTTACATGTCTCTCTAAATACAAATATGGTTATTTCACTATTCTGTTTACAACTCCTCAATGGTTTCCAACTTTCTATAAAAGAAAGGAGAATTATTTTGAGTGGCATTTAAAATTCTTTATGACTTGGTTCTGTTTCTATCTCCAGCCTCATTGCTTTTTATTACTCATAGTACATCCATCTTTATATCTTACCCTTCTACATAAAAAAATGAAAGTACATGAAATTGATTTTGTTCTCAACCTACTCTTAATTTGGACTTGTGTATATTTATACTATTACACCTGGAAGAAATCCCCTTTCTCACCATTTGTACCTAGTATCCTTCCTTTCATTTAAATGAAATTTTCTTTGTGTTTCCACTCCACAGGAAGAGTTGATCATTTCTGACTTTAGGCCAACCACTCCATATAGCACCAACTTCTATGTGACTGTACTTATCACAGAGTATTAAAATTCTCAATTTTTTTTGTTACAGGTAATCACTAAATCTTATTTTTATACATTTAAATTTTTATCTATCTAGAGACCGTTGCCTGGTTAGTCCTAGATACATGATGGTTTAATGGAATTAGCATTAATAGATGCCAGCTCATTAAAATCAGGAAATGTGATTATTTTCTTCACTACTGTATACTCAATACCAAACATAACATCTGAAAAAATATAGATGCTCATTGCACATCTGTTACATGAATGATAAGTAGATTAATAAATGATCAATACTTTTTATGAGAAGATACCAACCCAGGTTCATTTCAGCTGTAGTTATTGCTACTCTGGTCTTATGAAAAATTTACATTAGTAGATTATGTTAATTTGATGGGAATATGATCTTTTGAAAGATAGTATTAGTTTAACATGAAAGAGGAGAAAGTTAAATTAAAAACTTAAATTATCCTCTTAAGTCATTCGTACTCCAAAAATGGGCTTCAAAACTGGTCCTTTTATGCCTCTTGTTATGTGCTACACTCAAGATCAGAAGGCGTTTAACCCTCGCTTTATTACCTGTTCCATGTGCTACCACCTTCAACTGTATAATTTTGATCAGTCTCCTCATTTCAAAACTGGAGATGCAAATTATTTTAGACTTTACAAGGAAGAGTAAAGCCAATCTGTAGAATAGTTAGCTTGTAATCCATATACTGCCATGCAAAGGAAAGAAATTATTCTTCTATCCATCAGATCAGATCAGATCAGATCAGTCGCTCACTTCTATCCATATGTATCCTTAATTCTGAAGTTATTCTTCAGGTCTAAACCAAGTCCTCTCTCCTAAACTTTAATACAGTTCTAAGAAATTTGTGTCCTGTGAATGTGAAGATTAACCACTTACCTCCATCTGGGGAAGGAGTGTATGTTCTATTTAAAATAAAGAGAGTGCTTCTATACTTTCAATTTCCTCTTCCCCAAATGTATTGGTCAGCTTGGGCTCCCATAACAAAATATCATAGACTGGGTGGCTTAAACAACAAAAATTTATTTCTTGCAGTTCTATAGACTGAAAGGTCCAAGATTAAGGTGCTGGCTGATTCACTTTCTGGTAAGGTATCTCTTCCTGGTTTGCAGACAACCATCTTGTCACTGTGTTTTCATGGGGGAGTGAGCGATCTCTTTCGTATCTCTTCTTATAAGAATATGAATCCTGTCAGATCAGGACACTACTCTGATGATCTTATGCAACTTTCATACTTCCATAAGATGCTATCTCTGAAAGTGAAAGTGTCTCAGTTGTGTCTAACTTTGTGACCACTAACTGTAGCCTGTCAGGCTCCTCTGTCTATGGAATTCTCCAGGCAAGAATACTGGAGTGGGTAGCTGTTCACTGCTCCAGACGATCTTCCAAATCCAGGGATCGAACACAGGTCTCCTGCATTGCAGGTGAACTCTTTATTGTCTGAGCCACCAGAGAAGCCCAAGAATACTGAAGCCCAAACATACCGTAGTCTATCCCTTCTCCAGAGGATCTTCCTGACCCAGGGATCCAACCGGGGATTTCTGAATTGCAGGTGGATTATTTACCAGCTGAGCTCCCAGGGAAGCCCCAATACCAGGTAAACTGTCATCCCAGAGGAGGGGTGGTTAGGACTTCAACATACAAATCGTTAGGGGACACAATAGAGTACACAGTAATACACCAAATAATAACCATGGAATATTTTTCATACTCTGTCATCAGATTTTCAATGGACACTTATGCCTCATCCTGGTTATATGTGTTTTAGTTAATCAGCAGTGTGTATAGACTATATATAATTTATTGCATTTTTTTGTATTTCATTTTATCTCTTAAACTTGTAAACCCCAATATTCCCATCCCTAAACCTCTATTGGCTATGATTAAAGCTTAATAAAGATTTTTTGGGCAAAGAATAAAAAGATTCTCCTCTACATTTTTGTAAATTTTATGAATTAGCAGGAGATATTCAGAAATAGAGTTGCCTACATGTTGTTTGAAAATTGTTTACAGCAAATAATGAACAAAGCAAATCAGATTGCCAAAGGCCTAGCTGTTTAGAAAGTGTAGCACATTATTAATTAAAATACAAGTCAGCTTTTCCAGCACTTGTAGCCCGTGGGTATCGAATGTACTCCACTTGATTGAATCAGGTAGTGGCAGCACAGGCATTTTTTATTTTGTGCTGGAAGGGATAACAAAAATGTAAAGCTCTTTTCTGCTACTTCATTTGAAAAAATATTATTTTGGAATGAAGGCCTACCAGCTGCAACAGACAGGCAGAAATAATATAAAATCTACATTATACCCTTGCACTGTGATTTTCAACAAGGGGTCTACAACATCAGACACTCTTCTGGCATTGTATTATAGGCAGACCTTTGTCTATGGCCAAGGAAACAGTTTCCATGGAGATGCAAGAAGGCATTTGACAATGGTCACTGTTTTGGTGAAGAAAATTAATCCAAGCAGGAGACCAGTTTATAGTTATAAGATTTTTTTCTGTGCAGGAGGAGGGGAAGAAAGTGTTGAGAAGTAGCAAAGAAGAAAAATACACCTGCCTTTTGGGTATTCTTTTTAGCATGCTGAAGTCAGTGAAATTGTGAGAAACCACAGACTATGTTTCCAGTTTCAGTCCTGATGGGAATTCTCAGGTAAAAGAAAAAAATAGTAAAGAGAATGTGATCTTTTATAATACACTTAAATATTTAGTTCACCCTTAGGATAAGTCAGGGAAATAATGATGAGAGTTTTTGTTTTTAATTCAAACACTGTTAACCATTAAAGTCAGAGCCAGCACTTTTTCATTCTGCCTTGTTCCAAGCTCTTCATGGAATTTTTATTCACTTTTTATTCATCTCTGAATTTCCTTTATCCCCAAAACTGGGAAAATAATTGAAATAGGGCTTTTCATAAATGTTTGTTGAATGCCATGAACACATCAAACCATGATGCTCCATACAGCAGTAAATACAATAATTTGAAAGGATTTGGGGTGCTACCTATACAGTCAGCTTTACTCAAGGCAGAAGCCCCTCTAGGTTCAATTTAGACAGTTTTGAAATATTCATTAACACTTTGAGGCCACTAGTGTTGGCCTCAAAAGAGAACATTTACAGTTTTAAAATAGTTTTAAAACCGTCTGGAGAAGCCCAGGGACGGGGGAGCCTGGTGGGCTGCCATCTATGGGGTTGCACAGAGTCGGACACGACTGAAGTGACTCAGCAGCAGCGGCAGCAGCAAAGAAACAGGCTTTGTAACAATGGGCAGAACACTATGGACAAAAAGAACAGAGTGAGTCAAGTGCTTTATTGACCTGTGGGATCTTGGTCTCATTCCTCACTGTCAAGGTATTTCTGGGAGAATTAGTTACCCCTGGTCAGTGGATTAAACCTCTTCTTCCTTATTCGACTCAGGTTTGAAATTTTTATACCAATGGATCAGACTGATCTCTGTCTCTTGCAAGCAGATTTCCTAGATTTTTAATTCGTGTATCCCTATAGTTCTCAAGTTAAGGCATTCAGTGAAGCAAATTGAATAGCAATCAGATTCACTCAGTTCTATTCCCTGTTTTAGTCCAGGTCTTCCACATTCTAATTCATGATCATTCTCAAGGTAGTTTTTGCTCTGAGAGTTTAGTTGAACTTTGTTCATAATTTTGAAAGCTTTACTTGAGTAAGGAAGCTCTTCCCTGACCCAGGCTCACGATGGCCTGACATGTTCCTTTGGCCTCAGAGAGGGTTCAGGTATCTGTCTGCAGCCACAGTGAGAAGGAACTGGCTCATGAGTCAGTATTCCAGAAGCAACTTCCTGTCTAGCCTCCTAGGAAGGATGCTCTACAATGGCAAATTACATGTCTCCACCCTCCCTCCCTTCTTCCCTCCCTCTCTCTCTCCTGTTTTCCTCTTCTTATAAAATACATGCTAAATCTGTCTGTTCCCCCCCTCTCTTTTGTTCTCTTCTTTCATTCCTTCTTTCCAGTGTTCAGTATGAGGTCATGTTATTTTTTTCAGTCATTTTTAAGCCACTGCCTTGTCAACACTCCTTCCAGAGTTCCCACCTTTCCTTATTTTCTCTGCTTTAGGTCCAAACTGATTTTTTTTTCCTACCAAATGCCTGTTCTGCCTAAAGAACTTGCCTTAGGATTTAAGGGCACATATATACAAGATTGCAAATTGATCATTGAAAAATAGATGGCCACATCTTTTTTTTTTCCTCTTGTTTCCCAGGCTTGGTAAGCAGTTTGCTTGGCCATGAGACAGTTTTCAAAGCTATCTTGGCCTTTCTTGTTTTTTTAACTTCTTCTCTCTTGTGGGAATGTAAATCTTCACTCACTGCTGTAGAGCAACTGATTGTGACCTAATGTGTTAGCAGTTCTGTTCCCTGAAAACTAAAAATAGGCCCTAATCTTCTCAACATGTGAGGATCCAAAAGGGGTTCTTTGATTAATAGCTGCTGTATATACTGGCACCCGCGTCCTCCTTCCAGCGTCCCGCTGGTGGGGGAGGGGGTATTGGTGAAGGGGAGGCAGAGTGGCAATGTTCCCATTTGTTGTGGATAACTTGTCTTGTGCCCAGGTTCTAGCTCTTCCCTGACTTCTGTGCTCCATTGAGGAAGCCACTTCAGTAAGCAAACACTAAAAAATATACCACCAAACATAAGCCACATGTTTTTCTTTGATTTTGAAGTTTATTTCATTTTTTTTCATTTTCTATGTCAGTCTTCAAAAGTTTTGCACAGCCATATTTCGCTGCGTAGAATTCTGGAGAACCTAGTACTCAGTGATGCTTAGTAATTAAATAAACCCTCTCCCTACAAAAGACCTTGACATCAAAGTTCAAATTATCATCTTTTTTTTTTTAAATCACTGGTTGCCTTTGCGGAGGTGAATGAAATTCCCATTGCTAGTAGTTCTGATAGGCTCAACACCTGCCTGTATTTGAAATCCTCATTCAAGTACATATTGGGTCAAACCCTAACCAGATGTAGGTACACAGCCAAGTTATTGGATTTCTTGATGATGAATAGAAAACAGACAATGCACCTGTCTGGTTGCAGAAAGGATTTGCATAAAAATGAAGGAATAGTACATATGCTTATGTAAAGTGTTGATGAACAAGATCACCTATATATATACAAAAAAAAAAAAAGCCATACAGTTTTTCTAAATGAGATCATGTGAGCTGGTGTAAAAACACACACACACGTTTGCCAACAATTAGGAAATGTGTTGATAGGCTGGGGCCATGTTAGAATGATTTGATTTCCTGGCACTTTTATCCTCTGAAGAAGGGAAACACTATTCTGCCAGTCAATTAGGTATTAGATTAGTAAGGGAACTAATTACAAAATGCTCTTTGTCATTTGATCATCAGTGGTTAAGGCGGAAGGTGGTGGGTGGTGAAGATTAGGAAACACACTATCCATAGTGATGTGAGATAACAAAACAGCAATACTTTTTAATGAACATCAAGTCAAATCCAAAGTGGATAATATGGCTGGTATTAACTCTGCTGTGGAGATTTCAGATTCTCAACTTAAATCAACTTTTTCTTTTTTTCTTTTTGGCCACTCTGGGCAGCATGCAGAACTTCCCATGGCCTCTGAACTGGAAGTGCAGAGTCTTAACCACTGGACCACCAAGGAAGTCTCTGAGGAGGAGTTTCTCACTGAGAAATAAGTGATAAAAAAGATAAATAAAAAAGTTTTCTAGCTTTGTTCTATCTTGTTTTTAAATCTGAAAATACCATCAGTTTGTTTCTGAAGTTGCTCTTGCATGGCGTTATCTGTCTGGAGCAGCCCCTTCTTTATCCACAGGCCACCATACTGTTTAACTCTTTCCCAAGAAATCCTCTTTGTTCTAACTCATCGATTTTCTAGAACATCTTTGTAATGATACTCTGATTCTGGCTGAAAATGCATTGAAAAAAATCTCATTTTTAATATGAAAATATACCTAATAATTAAATCAGTTATGAGAGATAATTATCTTTATACTCAAGCATCATTGCTATTGCCATAAACATCTAGACTAGGTCTTTTGTTTTCCAGGGTTTGTTTTTTTCTTTTAAGAGAGAGTTAATGTAAGATCTATGATTTACAGTTTAGAGTGTAAATGGAAGCTTCACCATAGTGATCCTAAATATACTACTCAGGAGTCTAACAACCCAGATTGCATGTATTCAGTTATTTCTCTTCTCTGGTGTGGATCACTCCTACAGTGATACAATCAGAAAACTCTCAGAGCACTTTGTCATTAAGGAACAGTCAAATTTGTTCATATTTTTCAGATATAGATATATTCCTTGCAGTGGGAACATTCAGCCTCAGTCACCTGACAGTGTTTTCCTGTAATAAATTGCTCCACCTTTGTTGCCAACTCCAATGGGCAAGGCTAGAGAAAGCAATCAATCAATTCTCAACTTAGTGGCCCTGAAGGGTGCTTTCCCCTGTGACTAAACAGCATGTGTTCCTTTCCACTGCTGGATCCAGAGGCCGGTGGTGGAACCACTTGAAGTTGCTTCATGTGGACCGCCCTGCTGCCCCTGCCTCCACCTCAATAATGAATTTCAGGAAAGCAAGTCAAATGTAGAAAGACTGAAAAGTCCCTCCATGTCTTTGTTGCCACTGCTGGCATGGAGATCACATTTCCACTCTTCTTCCCTGGGTGGGTTGTCTGATTGCCATTCCAGATCTGTTATCTTCTCTTCTCTGCCATGGTCTACACCTTAAGATGCTGGTGTCAATGGATCTGATACACATGCTGGTTTGCTTTTTTTGCCTTCTGGTTGGGTTTGAGTAATAGGAGGGAGACTGTGAATATGGGAAAAGAGAAAGGTCACAGTAATTATTCCTCTTCACCCTCATTCTGGGATGTGGCTTTAGAATTGGCTGCATTTGGTCTTGTAGGATTTTACCTTGCTCTTTCATCTGTAATATATTTTTTGTGGTCTCATTTTTTGTTTGATGGGTTGGCCTGTGTTCCTGTCTTACAGTTGTTTGGCCTAAGCTTCCCAACAATGGAGTTTGCAGGCTGTTGGGTCGAGCCCAACAGTGGAGGGGATGAATTGAGTGAGTGAGTGCACTGACATGTATACACTATCATGTATAAAAGAGATGGCTGGTGGGAAGCTGCCGTATAGCACAGGGACTTTCAGCTCGGTGCTCTGTGATGACCTTAGAGGGGTGGGATGGCGTGGGGAGAGGCTCAATAGGGAAGGGATATATGTATACATATGCCTGATTCTCATTTGTTGTACAGCAGAAACTAGCACAATATTGTAAAACAATTATGTTCTAATAAAAAATTTTTCTTAGGAAAAAAATTGCTGGCTGCATTGCTTACATAAGGCCATTGTTCCTTTTGGTGACTCCTCTCCCACAATCACAGCACTCAGTGTTTTGGGGGATATTGTATCCTACCTTTGATCCTTCAGACCTAGGCGTGGTAATAGTTTTAGCACTATTGGTATTTTCTGGGTGCTGCACCATTCCTTGTTGGTTCCCATAACTCTGTCCACATTTCTGTAAATAGTTTCTTTTTTAATTCTTTTTAATTACCTCTTTTGAATATGACATTTATTTCCTGCCAAGATCCTAACTGATACATGATGAAACATTTATTCCTGAGAATGTCTTCCTTTGTAGCAAAACTATAATGTAAGGGTCAGTCCACTAATATCTTTATGTTTTCATGGGGATTTACTCAGTACTTTATTGGTTTCTCCTAAACTTTGTGGATTTTCTGTGTCACTCTGGCTGATTTTAATAAATATGAATCTAATTCAGGTAGTTTTGGGGGAAGAATTTTCCTCTATCCTTTACCTTTCAACTGACCTCTGTGGTTCATATACAGATTGGCCCACCCTTTCCAACAACTTTAAGTCTATATCAGTTATTTAGCAGATTAAAAATAAATAGATATTAGTTGTCCAAGATGGAGAAGGAAATGGCAACCCACTCCAGTGTTCTTGCCTGGAGAATCCCAGAGACAGGGAAGCCTGGTGGGCTGCTGTTTATGGGGTCGCACAGAGTCGGACACGACTGAAGCGACTTAGCAGCAGCAGTTGTCCAAGAAATACATATCAAAATCATGGTGAGATACCACTTCACAGGGCTAACTATAATTGATAAGACATAATAACAGCAATTGGCATTAAAGTGGAGAATTGGAAACTTACCAACTACTAGTGAAACAATAAAGTGATACTGATAGTCTGCAGTCCCCCCAAAAGGTTAAAACATGGGTTTACCCTATGACCCAGCAAGTGATTCCACCTCTATGTTTATTTCCAAAAGTAATGAAAACTATGTCTGCATAAAAAATTGTACACAAATATTCATACCAGCATTATTCATAATAGTCCCAAGGTGAAAACATCCCAAATTTCCATCAGCTGATGAGTGGATAAATAAAATATGGCACAGACATATAATGGAATATTATTTGACATAAAAAAATTACTGATAAATGCAGCAGCATGGATGAACCTTGCAAACATTACGCTAAGTGCAAGAGGCTAGTCACAAAAGGCCGTGCATTCTTAATCACTCAGTTGTGTCCACCTGTTTGCAACCCTATGGACTGCAGCCAGCCAGGCTCCTCTGTCCGTGGGGATTCTCCAGACAAGAATACTGGAGTGGGTTGCTATGCCCATGCCCTCCTCCAGGGATCTTTCCAACACAGGGATCAAACCCAGGTCTCCTGCATTGCACATGGATCCTTTACCAGTTGAGTTACCAGGGAAGCCCCACAAAATGCCATGTTTGTTTAATTCCATTAACATGAAATGTTAAGAAAAAACAAATCTGTAGAGATAAGAAAGTAGATTAGCGGTTACCAATGGCAGGTATGGGAAAGACTGAAGCAAAATGAAGAGTCACTTCTGTGGATATCATGGTTCTTTTTAGGAAATTGAAAATATTTAAGAATTTATTGTGAACCCACTAAAAATCATTGAATTACATGTCTTAAAAGGTAATTCTTGTGGTATGTGAATTATACCTCAAGTATAAAAATAGGTAAATGGATGAACAGAAAAAACGAGGCCTCTTCTTATAACTACCTGCCAACATATATAATTGGTAAAAAGGAGAATTTATGAAATGAAAAAGAATTTATAAAAATGAAAAAGATGTAGATTTCTAAAAGAGTTATAAAAAGCTAATCTAATAAAATACATACCATCATGTAAATATAATCTATCCAAATCTCTCACTTCTAACACTGAAAAGTTTCAGGTTCTTTGGATTATTTCACATTTTATACCAAATGAAAGGGTGAAAAGCAGGAAGAATTTGAACCAAGAATGCTAAACAACTTCTGCAGCAATTTCATTCTTACTCAAAATAAAACTACTGTTTACAACACAAGAGTTCCAGATGGCCATGCAAATGAAGACTCAGGAATATGCCACATATCGTATTATTGATGTTTAGTATTTATTGAGCACTCACAGCATGCAAGGCGCTGAAAAAATAAACTATATTCCCAGTCATGCAAATTATAACCTAAAAAAGTATATAAAGTCATATTACCTACTGTCTTCAATGGATTAATAATGCATGTAATATTCCAAAGGTCAGGCTCAGACAAATTAATATTGGTGCTGGGAATATATCCTGTTCAAATTAACCTGTTTTCTTTATCCCCTCTCTTTTCAGGTTTTTTTTCTGATATATTTCTAATATTTTAATACCATAGTATAATCCCCAATATTAAAGTTCCACCAGCAAATGATTTTGCAATATAAAGCAGTATCTGTAAGATTTTGTTCGAGTTTCATTTTTGCCTTTTATAAAATCTTCTAAATCTACATCATTGACTTGGATCCTCCCTTGCAAAAAGGTTAGTTAACTAATAGTAAGTTTCACTAATTGAGAGAGCAGCAATTTAAAACATTTAAAACCAAAAGTCTCTTAACTACATGTAGGGGCTGAAAATTATTTCCTAAACAGATATACATCCCGTTTTCATTTCTTAGTTTTAAAAATGGACAGGAAACTTGTAAAAGATGTGTTAGAATAAATCTTCATAGGCTTCTGCAACATTACTCATTATAACAAGAGAAGACAATTACATGCTTTTACACCTATAACATACCTAGGCTGCCATGTACTGGAATTGTCTACATGGGTGCCTATCTCTTGGGAGTTTGAAGCTTGTTCATGAATGCTGTGATAAATGCTTATGTAGGTGAAGTAAATTTTAGTTTGGGTTGGTTTACACAGCAGGGATAAACAGAGAAAAGAAAAATTAATCAAGAGATTAGCAAAGAAGATAACCCAGATGCTATAGCTTACGTCTGTGTATGAAATTATGCTTCCCTTATATGCTTACAGCATACTTTGAAATCTGACATCTATAAAGTGCAATGTAAAGGATAAATCCACTTATCTTCTCTAAGTTTTAGATTAACACTGAGTGATTTTAGTAGGAACAATGATTTTAACCTAGGCTATCTTTTCAGTATTTCCTTTTGCAATTTTCTTGTAGCAAGAGGCAGGGACTCCGTATTTCTGTGATTTTTTAATAATAATTTTATTATAATTGTTACTGTTGAAAATATGCATTCTTCTAATTCTTCATCGTCTAATGTACTCGTTAGAGAGAAAGATGGTCTAAGATAGCTACTGTTGTGGCGAATGCTGACAAGTGGTGACAGTAATAGACAATTTACAGTGAAATTTGCATATGATTGGCTTCTGGGCATATATTTATTCTATATTCTACATACACTTGTCATATATCTTACTATATGAACACTTTGTTTGTGGTAAGGGATTTAGATTTTATTTTTTCAAATCTGTCTCAAGATCAACAAAGTATCAAATGCTGGAATATCAGTGACTTGAATTGGCAATTCCCTTATATAAAACAAAAGAAAAAAAAGGCTTCTCAACTCGAAGATTGTCCCTAAGATCTCTGGTTCTCGGATGGCATTTAATTACTTAGGACAGCAAATGGTATCTCAAAAGTAGCTCACTTTTCTTAATTTAAAATATTAATGATCAAAGACTACCCTAGTTACATAAAAAGCACAAGGAGAAACTTTAGATATAAATTTAAAATAATTTGTATAATATTTGTACTCTAGATTTTTCATTTGCCACTTTTGTATCATTCCAGTGAAACATTTTTTGAGAGATCAAGAGAATGCTTAAAGAAATGCTAAGTATCCACAGTCCCGTTTCTGAAACTTTCTTTTTTTATGACATCCTGTTGCCTCTCATTCCTCATTACCTGGTGAGCACTTCTGTGAGGCAAGGACCATACAAAGGGGATGGAAATCTAATATCAAGTGGGTTCATTGTGTTCAGAATGAAAAAAAAAAAAAAAATATATATATATACACACAAAGTAGTTAGGAGGAGAGACTGCCACTGCCACCTGATCTTTTTCTGCAGCTCTGTGGATCAGAATAAAAATCTTAATAATTCTTGTTAAAATATGATATTGTTGAATAGAGGACAAAGATCCTCCATTGCACATATGCTACACACGCAGCTAGAGCTAATTTTCCACATTTCCTTTCGATATTCTCTCATCCATGCCAACCTCTCCATTCTACCACTATTGTCTCTTTTCAGTTCATTCCAACTGAGTAACTCACACCTTGTAATGTCATCTGTCTTACTTGGGCTCTTATCCAATTTTATCTGCTAATCAAGGCATAGCTGAAGTGGCACTTTCTCCATGAATCTTTCCTTGTTTACTCTTGTCTGCACTGATTTCTCTCATTTCTGAAGTCCAACAGCATTAAAGTATGAAATGCTTATATATTATCTACAAAGATATAGGAAATAATTTCTTGTTTCAATCTACCTTCAACCTCTTGATTTTCTAAACTATGTGCAGTTTTCTGATGTCTGCGGTCCCAACCATTAATTTGGTACATAGTAGACAATAAAGAAATGTTGATTAATTGTGTCATCGATGAGCTTGTTCTTGGCTTCCTTCACTATGTATGCTTTTGTCAACAAAGAAATCAACATATGCGGTTGCACATCTTTACTTATGCTGTTAATGTAGGAAAATAAAATAGATAAGATCATCGTGATTATCCTCATTTCATTTTATACGTGGTGAGGAAAGGAAGGGAAGAACAATGCACAACAGTATAACCAAGGGTTAGAGGGTGGGTTTTGAAGATCAGCCTGCTCTTCATCCACTGAATAAATAATACTTGCAAAACTCTGAAGAGGTATATATTTTTCCTACCCTTCAGTGAATAAAAGAATGGATAAAGTCTATCATGAGCTGCTATGTATAATTCTTTTTTTAAAGACCAACATGGGTTAAGATGAATCAGTATCTCTTCTCTAATACTGAGTTCATGATCTATGTAGCTGCTCCTATCATATTATATAAAGGAGCTATATATGTCTCTTTTTCAAATGTAAATGTTCACGAAGAAATAATAAGCATAAAGATTTTATTCTTTCCCTAGCAATGAGATGGGAAAACAGTTGTTGCTGTTTAGTTACTAAGTCCTGCCTGACTCTTGTGACCCCAGGCACCATAGCCCATCAGGCTCCTCTGTCCAGGGGATTTCCCAGGCAAGAATACTGGAATAGTAGAAATCCCTTAAATAATAACCTCATTATGCCAAAATTTTGTTTCTGTGTGAATAAAGTGATTTTTGAGGGAGCATCATTAACAAAGAAAATGAGAGGCTATTTCCAGAGAGACTAGTAAAACATGTGGAAAGATTCTGATAACTGTGTAATCTACCTACTAGCATAGCACAAATAGAAACTTTCTGTTGCAGCTCAAGAATATAAATAGAAGTAAAAGGTGGCATTATTATATGAATAAATGAGTTAGTCAATCAATCACTGACAAAGCATACTCTGTAATCAAAAGATTTTTCATGTTAAGATTAATTTCATGTAATACAAGTCTAAATATTACATAAACCTCTGTGACATTGAGTTATACTTCATAGGATAAAAAGAGCACTTGGAGCAGCCAAAGAATGGCAGACAGTCAGGATCAATTCTTTTGGATTTCAGGATATCTGGGTGGCCCCTAATGAAAATCTGGGGATACAAATTCAAAGTATAGACTTACACTGTCTAATGCCATAACCAATAGCCACATGCAGTTACTTAACAGCGCTGGCAGAGACAGAATTGAACAACAGGAGCAAATTCCTTGGAACTAAAAGTGTTAGCTTGTCACAAGCATGAACTATATGCTAGGTAATCCAGTTCAATGGTAGAAGCATTGACTATTGAATAGATATTTCTCCTCTTGGATCTAAAAACAGTAATAGCATATATTGAATGTATATGTATCATTGCAAGGCTTTCACATTCTACTGGGAAATCATTCATCCTGAGCATCACGTTGACACAAAGATCCACCAGAGAAGACCACACATTTCAAGTCAGTTAATCACACTCACCTCTTTGCAGGTATGCTCAAACCAGGCTGTCTCAGTAAACAGCAAAATCTTCTAGCAAAGTGAGGATGATAATTGATACAAGAACCACTTTAAACTCAAAATGGTTCTATATGATAAATTAAGCCAGAATGGAGGAATCCAGAAAAATAGCTCTTTGCTTTTGCCTTGATGTTAAGAGGTGATTTCCTATAAAAGAGTCAACAGATCTATTACTATTGTTGTTGTTCAGTTGCTGAGTCATGCCCGACTCTATGACCCCGTGGACTGCAGCATTCCAGGCTTCCCTGTCCTTCACTATCTTCCAGAGTTTGTTCAAACTCATGTCCACTGAATTGGTGATACCATCCAACCATCTCACCCTCAGTCACACCCTTCTCTTCCTGCCCTCAATTTTTCCCAGAATCAGGGTCTTTTCCAATGAGTCGGCTCTTCGCATCAGGTGGCCAAAATATTGGAGTTTCAACTTCAGCATCAGTCCTTCTGATGAATATTCAAGACTGATTTCCTCTAGGATTGACTGCTTTGATCTCCTTGCAGTTCAAGAGACTTTCAAGAGTCTTCTCTAATCCCACAGTTCAAAAGCATCAATTCCTCGGTGCTCAGCTTTCTTTATGGTCCACCTCTCATATCCATACGTGACTACTAGAAAAGCCATAGCTTTGACTAGATGGACTTTGTCAGTAATGTCTTTGCTTTTTAATATGCTGTCTAGGTTTTCCATAGCTTTTCTTCTAAGGAGCAAGTGTCTTTTAATTTCTTGGCTGCAGTCACCATCTGCAGTGATTTTGGAGCCAAAGAAAATAAAGTCTGTCACTGTTTCCCCATCTATTTGCCATGCACCGATGGGACAAGATGCCATGATCTTAATTTTTTGAATGTTGAGTTTTAAGCCAACTTTTTGACTCTCCTTTTTCACTTTCATCAATAGGCTCTTTATATCCTCTTTGCTTTCTGCCATTAGAGTGGTATCTGCATACCTGAGGTTGTTGATAGTTCTCCTGGCAATCTTGATTCCAGTTTGTGATTCATCCAACCTGGCATTTTGCATGATATACTTTGCATATAAGTTGAATAAACAGAGTGATAATATACAGCCTTGTTGTAATCCTTTCCCAATTTTGAACCAGTCAATTGTTCCATATAAGGTTCTAACTGTTGCTTCCTGACCCACATACAGGTTTCTCAGGAGACAAGTAAGGTGGTCTGATATTCCCATCTCTTTAAAATCTTCCTATTACTATTACTCATCCAGTTAATGCTGAAAGACAGCTGCAGTTTCTTTTTTCAGATGGGAACACTCTCACAAGGCACATGCTGATAATTCTTCAAACAGACATTGTTCTGATAGCTTCTCAATCCATCTGTTAACTTCTATTTGCATAGATTTTTCCAGAATGAAAATTTAGGAAAAGGATAAACTCCCCAGAGATTCAAAGTATTTCAATAGAAGAACTTAGCCTAACAACTCTCTGGGAGAATCTTGGTAAATACCCACAATCAAATTTTATTACCATACATGCAGTTTTAATGTCTTCTATGAAGTCAAGGTCATAAACTTCCTCAAAGACAATGTCCCTTTACATGGACTAATGGTTTTCAAAAGTTTAAGAAATTCTAGATATGACAAATATGAGAGAGTGAGTCTTTATATGTTCTTTATTCCCCACCTACAAGCAGAATAGTGAACAAAGAGGTATTATTAATTAGTCTTCAACTGGTCATGTGAAACTATAAAATCTGCATGTTATTGTGAACAAGAGAAGGCATTTTATAGAGAAAAGGACACAATCCACTATTCTGAGAGGCATTTACAAATAAACTGTTTTTGAGATGGGGAGTCCAATAACTGCCATCGTCTCTCCTCTCCACCTGGGACTCCGAGATGGCACCTAAACTAAAGTTCTTCATGACTTTTTTCCTGTTTTATTTCCAAGTTAGATGCAAGCAAACCATCACCAGGATGGCAATTTACCTTTTCTTTCATTTCATAAGCCTTTCATAAAGTCAGAGAATATTAGAGCTGATAAGACCTTAGCATACATTGAAACTTTACCCTTGTTTCATAGGCAAGCAAACTTTAAGGAGGAATGAAGACTTGACATCTGTCAGCTGGAGAAAGAACAAAACCTAGAGTCTGAGTCTGTTAGTACTCAATCAGTTTTCTTTGATTTCTCCAAAGCACATTTCTTGAGTCCTTGATACCTGGAACCATTGTAAGACTGTTACCTCAAAGCACCAAGGAATCTCTACTTTGTTACATTTACACATCCCAATATATGGAGAATGATTAAGCCATAATATGGTCAAGTTTTTCAATAATTAAGGATTTATTTAGTGTGGACTTTTATAATTCTAAAACATTATTGCTGAGAATGATTTTCAATACTTGTATATGGAGTGGGAATGGTGAAAGCCTGTTCAAGGAGCTAAATAGATTTTGGGGGCCATAAGCCTTATGGTCTAAAGAATCCCCAAAGCTTGGTTTGGCTCACTTTTCTTTGTATTTGTCTGGAATCAGATACCCTCTTTTGGGAAGTAAGTAATCCTGTAACGCCCAGATGAAAGATTTGAACTGTGTCTATTGGCAAATACAAAGATAGAAAGGATTCCTTTACATTTTGGTAGGATGAGAAGATAAAGCTTAGGGGCTTGTGTGTTGATTAGGAAGGGAAACGTTCATGAACACACGTGTTCTCAGTTGTGTCTGACTCTTTGTGGGCCTATGAACTGTAGCCCTCCAGGCTCCTCTGTCCATGGGATTCTCCAGGCAGGAATACTGGAATGCACTGCCATTTCCTCATCCAGGAAATCTTCCTGACCCAAGGATCAGAACCATGTCTTCTGTGTTGCATACACTGGCAGGTGCCTTCTTTACCACTGAGCCACCCAGGAACCTACAAATTTATCTTATTCTCTGTAATAATATGAAAATATGATTTGTTTCTCTGTTACTTAAAACATAGTCTGTTCAAAAGAGTACAAGATTATAAACCTCTTATTAAAGGCTTTTAAATCATATTACATACATCTTCACTCAGCAGATTTTACAAAAATGGAGGCTCAATTTGTATTGCTTGATAAACTAATAACTTGTAAATTTAAAAAGATTTCTTTACACCAATTAACTTAAAGTAATGGACCAATAAACCTACAAAAATGCAAAAAAAAAAAGGAGTCTCAAGAGATTGATTACTTGCCATTAAAAATGAAGTTATTTTTAAAGGGAAAAATAGATTTCTCTCTTACATTCTGATGCTTTTATCTTTGCAGTTCTATAATAATAGGATCATTGTTGAAACATCTATCTCACAACATACATGTCATGAAGTCATATGGATTTTGTTAGTGTCTTTGTAAACATGCATCTCTCTTTTCCATCCTTGCTATGCTCAGAGCCCCATTACCACTGGCCTGAATGACTGCGATAATCCCCTCACATGTCTAACTTTCTCTTCTAGTCCATCTTGGTGACAGTGCTAACTCATGAGAAACAGACCAACAAGCAGACAAAGCTGAACAACCTGGACCTGTCATACCCTTCCTCAATGGCCTGCCTGTTTCAGATGCACTTTATCACAACCATTCCCTTTCCATCACCCCTTAAACCATGAGCTTCTCTCACAGATGCATTCTTACCACCCTGGAAGCTTAGTGCTCCCTTTCAGAATGCTTCTCACTGTTGCTTTCTTCTAGGAATTGCCTTGTGAGATCTCCCTCTCAGCTTCAGTTTCATCATTTTGGACCCAGTTCATATATCAAGGCTTCTCTGGTGACTCAGATGATAAAGAATCTGCCTCCAATTCAGGAGACCCAGTTTCAATCCATGGGTTGGGAAGATGCCCTGGAGAAGGGAATGGCTACCCATTCCAGTGTTCTTGCCTGGACAATTCTACAGACAGAGGAGCCTGGCGGGCTTCAGTCCATGGAATTGCAAAGAGTCAGACACAACTGAACAACTAACACTTTCACTTTCAAATATCAAGATTCCTTCTACAGTCATTTCCAACTCTCCAGGTAGAGATAGTTACTCTCTCAATTTAGATTTTCATGTCACTTTCTACACCTAAAAAAGGCCATTTGCCCTGTTTTTTTTTTTTTTTTTTTTTTTTAAGTTACCTACTTAATTGTCTGCCTCTTCTGGTAATTCTGGTAATTGTCTGCCTCTTTGGGGGCTTCCCTGATAGCTCAGTTGGTAAAGAATCCGCCTCCAATGCTGCTGCTGCTGCTGCTGCTAAGTCGCTTCAGTCGTGTCCGACTCTGTGCGACCCCATGGACTGCAGCCTACCAGGCTTCTCCATCCATGGGATTCTCCAGGCAAGAACACTGGAGTGGGTTGCCATTTCCTTCTCCAACGCAGGAGACTGCTTTTCAATTCCTGGATTGGGAAGATCCACTGGAGAAGGGATAGGCTACCCACTCCAGTATTCTTGGGCTTCCCTTGTGGCTCAGCTGGTAAAGAATCTGCTTGCAATCTGGGAGACCTGGGTTCGATCCCTGGGTTGGAAAGCTCAGCTGGCAAAGAATCTGCATGTGTTATGGGAGCCCTGAGTTTGATCCCTGGCTTGGGAAGATCCCCTAGAGAAGATCCCCTAGAGAAGGTAAAGTCTACCCATTCCAGTATTCTGGCCTGGAGAGTCAGACAGGACTTTCACTTTATTCTGGTGAATTCTTTGACAATGGCTTTCAAACTTGTTTAATGCAACTACCATTAGTAATACATCTCTGCACTGTGATCTAGAACATACACATATACACACATGCACTCACACAGACACATGCTGAAACACAGCTTCCATGAAAGCTGTGTAGGTGATGCCCTTTGATATTTCCTACTATATGCTTTAACCTATATTGATTTCACAACTCAGTAATAGGCCAGAGCTCTCAATTTGAAAAGCTATTCCCTAGATGACAAAGAATTGCCTCACCTGTTTTGCATCCTCAATGCCTAGCCCATGGAAGGCACTCAATAAATATTTGTCAAATGGATGACAAAGCAAAGATAATATTTTCAAAACTATTTTTTGAACTGTTTTTTTTTCTCAGCCATAATATGTTTTATTGTATTTGTTCTCTGTCTTGAGCCTAACTTTGAGCTGTGTCCCTGTTTTTCTGGTGCTTGGGAAGAGAGAAGAGAATAGAGGTAATCTGGCTCATATTTGCTGCTTTAAGGCTCTGTTAAAGAGGCATGAAGCTGATGAGCAGAGGAGGTAAACAGTGGTCTCAATGAGTTTTGAACCTCTTTAGCTTATTTCATTGATGATTTTTCATTTCAATGGGCTTTTTGACAATGGCTTTCAAACTTTTTAAGTGCAACTATGACTAGAAATACATTTCTACATCATGAAAATCACAGAAATACATTTCTGCAAAATCAGACATTGTAAGTATAAGCATTTCCTGTTCAAATTATTTTAGTTAAGTTGATTTTGAACCTCAAGATACTCCCATTCAACTCAAATATCCTTGATAACAAAAAATTAATATCAGTCAATAAAGTTGGTAAGGCTGGTTCTCCAGTTCATTAATATTTTTACATTTAGTTTGCTTCCTGTTTTTAGTTTTTGACTTTCAGTGTTTGACAGACTGTAAATTTTATATTATAAATTTTATGGTCACAATCCAGACTCTGGGTTCTTAACAGATATTAATAATCACACCAGAAACATTTTTCTTGGTTCAATGGCAACCTTGTCAGTATGTAACCAGGAGTAAATAGAACCTTCAGTTCAGCCCATGTGTTCATTTTGAAGCTTAGAGAAAATCAATCAGTCTTTTCTTGATGCTGAGTGCAAGTGGAAAGCTTGCAAAAAGTCAGTTACAACTAAATTTTGGATTTAGCTGTCTATTGAGTTTTTATGATTATTTCTATAGAATTCTGTTTAGATAATAATGAAATGAAAAGTATTTTCTTGTGCATTTTAGGTAATGGACTTAAAATGTGATCAATGGGTTCTTACTAGCACTTATGATTAACTCTTTAATTTTGAGATTTCTTCAATTTGAGACATTCCTAATATCATACCTTCTTTGTATTGGAGAAGAGGGAATACAGCTAGGTACAAAACTGGCTTAAAAAAAAAAAAAAAGATCAGAATTAACTCTTTAGCCTCAGTAAAATCCTTGATATTAACTCTAGAGGTGTGGTTTTGAAATAATTTTTTTCTTGTCTGTTTTCTTTCTTTCTTTCTTTTTTTTCAGACTCTAGTCTCTGAAAAAGTACTCTGTGAAATCTCACTT
Source organism: Bubalus kerabau (assembly GCF_029407905.1). Taxonomy (NCBI): domain Eukaryota; kingdom Metazoa; phylum Chordata; class Mammalia; order Artiodactyla; family Bovidae; genus Bubalus; species Bubalus kerabau. The sequence continues at coordinate 92,874,017 of NC_073626.1, forward strand.
TTTTTTTTTTTTTTTTTAAGTAACATAAATAGAGCTTTAGTGAAAAGCTTGAAGGGAAGTGCCTGCTTATTTAGCCACACAAAAACTTTGCAGCACTTCCTAAATTTGGGGGGCTCCACCCAATGTAGCCTTCAAACCACAATTTTAGAACAGAGCAAGGTTAGGGGGCTATCACAGGAAACTCTAGCTGTTCTTTCCAAAAATACGTGCTCAGCTCTCTATCTTTCCAAAATTCCTTTTGTGTGTGTGTGTGTGTGTGTGTGTGTGTGGCTGGAGAAGCATCCAGGCACATGGATTAGAAATAGCTCCTCAGGACACCAGTCCTTCCCCTGGCTTTCTAGAACTACTGGCCATGTTATGTTTTTCTAAGTGCAGTTACTTGGACCACCTGCATTAGAGTCACCTGAAAATTCAAAATGTTCTGAGTCCTGTTGCAGACACACTGAATCAGAATCTCTGGGGTAAATTCTGATGCACACTTGAGTGTGAGATCCTATGATGAGGAGAAATATGGACAGATGCCCCTTCATAGTCTTAATAATAGGCTAAGCAATGAATCCTTTACAGAGGATGTGAAGGCAAGCTATCAAGAGCCAAAAATATAACATCTCACCCCCCACAACCCCACACCAAGCATATCCAGGGCTCTTGGCACTGGTGTTTTATGAGTCAAAAAGCACAAATACCACCAGACAGAAGCCAAATATTTTCTAAAAAGGAATGGGCCTCTCTACAGTTCTATCCTTTACCTAGGAGAACCGCTGGAGAATGATACTGACAAAGAAACTATAGCATTGGGACTGTACGGCCAGGGCAGGTGCAGAATCCAAAAGCTGGGTACAAAGCATACAGGAGGGGTCTTCTCAGATCCTACTTAAAATCCATCTGAAATTTAGAGGGATGATCATTTGGGAATGTATGGCCACCAAGAGAATGAACGTAAAGAAATAAAGATTAATGACAATTATAGAAACAAATCTGTTTCTCAGATAAATTTCATTTCTTTGACTGGCATTTCAATTACGTTATTGTGTTTACATGCACAGGTTGAGTTGTCCTTTTTATCTTGTGATACACGCTTATTTAACACACTTGGAAATGGAATGTTGTTGGATGATCTTGCCCAACGATGATGCTGATGACAGCGGTGGCACCATCGCAGAATGACCTTGTAGCTGACCTTGTAGCTGACCTTGTAGCTGACAGCAAAGACTCTGCCCTTGGATTGCCTGAGACTGAACGCTGGCTTCAGAAATTATTAGCTACATGCCTCTGGGGATTTACTTAATCCGTGTCTCAGATTTACCTGTTAAGGCAAAGGCAATGATAATACATTAGCTACCTTTTAGAGTTGCTAGGAAGAGTAAATTGGCTGATACCTACTTTGAACAGTGTCCATGCCATAAAGGTGCTCAGTTCAGTTCAGTTGCTCAGTCGTGTCCGAATCTTTGTGACCCTTTGGACTGCAGCATGCCAGGCTTCTCTGTCTACCACCAACTCCCAGGGCCTACTGAAACTCATGTTCATCATGTCAGTGATGCCATCCAACCATCTCATCCTCTGTTGTCCCCTTCTCTTCCCACCTTCAATCTTTCCGAGCATCAGGGTCTTTTCAAATGAGTTGGTTCTTCAAATCAGGTGGCCAAAGTATTGGAGCTTCAGCTTTAGCATCAGTTCTTCCAATGAATATTCAGGACTGATTTCCTTTAGGATGGACTGGTTGGATCTCCTTGAAGTCCAGGGGACTCTCAAGAGTCTTCTCCAACACTACAGTTCAAAAGCATCAATTCTTTGGCACTCAGCTTTCTTCACAGTCCAACTCTCACATCCATACATGACCACTGGAAAAACCAGAGCCTTGACCGGACCTTTGTTGTCAAAGTAATGTCTCTGCTTTTGAATATGCTATCTAGGTTGGTCATAACTTTCCTTCCAAGGAGTAAGCATCTTTTAATTTCATGGCTGCAATCACCATCTGCAGTGATTTTGGAGCCCTCCAAAAAATCAAGTCTTACTCTGTTTCCCCATCTATTTCCCATGAAGTGATGGGACCAGATGCCATGATCTTAGTTTTCTGAATGTTGAGCTTTAAGCCAACTTTTTTCACTCTCCTCTTTTACTTTCATCCAAAGGCTCTTTAGTTCTTCTTTGCTTTCTGCCATAAGGGTGGAGTCATCTGCATATCTGAGGTTATTGATATTTCTCCTGGCAATCTTGATTCTAGCTTGTGCTTCATCCAGCCCAGCATTTCTCATGAGGTACTTTGCATATAAGTTAAATAAGCAAGGTGACAATATACAGCCTTGACATACTCCTTTCCCTATTTGAAACCAGTCTGTTGTTCCATGTCCAGTTCTAACTGTTGCTTCTTGACCTGAATACAGATTTCTCAGGAGGCAGGTCAGGTGGTCTGGTATTCTCATCTCTTTAAGAATTTTTCACAGCTTGCTATGATCCACACAGTCAAAGGCTTTGGAGTGGTCAATAAAGCAGAAGTAGATAATTTTTCTGGACCCCTCTTGCTTTTTTGATGATACAGCAGGATGTTGGCAATTTGATCTCTGGTTCCTCTGCTTTTTCTAAATCCAGCTTGAATATCTGGAAGGTCATGGTTCACGTACTGTTGAAGCCTGTCTTGGAGAATTTTGAGCATTACTTTGCTAGTGTGTGAGATGAGTACAATTGTATGGTAATTTGAAAATTCTTTGGCATTGCCTCTTTTGGGGATTGGAATGAAAACTGACCTTTTCTAGTCCTGTGGACACTGCTGAGTTTTCCACATTTGCTGGCATATTGAGTGCAGCACTTTCACAGCATCATCTTTTAGGACTTGAAATAGCTCAATGGGGATTCCATCACCTCCACTAGCTTTGTTCATAGTGATGCTTCCTATGGCCCACTTGACTTTGCATTCCAGATTGTCTAGCTCTAGGTGAGTGATCACACCATAGTGGTTGTCTGGGTCATGAAGATTTTTTTGTATAGTTCTTCTGTGTATTGTTGCCACATCTTCTTGATATCATTTGCTTCTGTTAGATCCATACCATTTCTGTCTTTTATTGTGCTCATCTTTGCATGAAATGTTCCCTTGGTATCTCTAATTTTCTTGAAGATATCTCTAGTGTTTCACCTTCTATTGTTTTCCTCTATTTCTTTGCATTGATCACTGAGGAAACCTTTCTTATCTCTCCTTGCTATTTTTTGGAACTCTACATTCAAATGGGTATATCTTTCCTTTTCTCCTTTGCCTTTAGCTTCTCTTGTTTTCTCAGCTATTTGTAAGGCCTCGTCAGACAACCATTTTGCTTTTTGCATTTATTTTTCTTGGGGGTGTTAAACGCGCTACGTGGCGCTAGTGGTAAAAAAAAACTCACTTGTCAGTGCAGGAGACATGAGACACAGGTTTGAGCCCAGGGTCGGGAAGATCCCCTGGAGGAGGGCATGGCAACCCACTCCAGTATTCTTGCTTGGAGAATCTTGTGAATAGAGGAACCGGGCAGGCTACGGTCCATACAGTCGAAAAAAGTTGGACACAACTGAAGCAACGTAGAACGCACACACATTTGTAAATCATTGTGTGTGTGTGTGTGTGTGTGTGTGTGTGTGTTAGTCGCTTAGTTGTGTCCAACTCTTTGAGACCCCATGGGCCCCACCAGGCTCCTCTGTCCACGGGATTCTCCAGCAAGAATACCGGAATGGGTAGCTATCCCCTTCTCCAGGGGATCTTCCCAACCCCAAACTGTATGAAAACCAGGGTTTGTTTCTATGTACTGGAGACCATTCTAATGCTTTGCAAGCATCTGGTCCATTAACTGTCCTCACCACTTTATGTAAATTAAAGCACAGATAGGTTATGAAACTTACCCTGGATAAACTCAAGAAAGTCAGTGGCAAAATCTGAATGAAAAACAGCATGGGCATCCTTAACTTCTTTAGTGATTAATATCGTTCAAGTTCCCAGTGTTGCTGGCAGAGTTCTGACATGACTCTTCAAGATGATGAGATATCATCAAGAGAGGGCAGGAGAAAGAGAGAGAAGAAACTGAACACCGAGGAGAGAATGCCTGAGTTAGGTCTAGCTTCTCCAATCTTTTTTTTTCTTATTTCCTACTTAATATATAATCATTTCAGTATTAAATTTTCCTATGAGTTTTTGATTCTTTAGAAATTATTATTTGATATATCTTTGTGTATCCATGCTTGAGTGTATTCAAGTGCATGGGACTCAAATTATAATTCCATTTGTCTTTGTGTTTATTTGTAATCTTTGAGTGTAACAGTTGGGAGGACTCTGCATGATGTCCCTGGCTCAGTCCTTTGCCTTCAAATGGGGAGCAGCGCTGGATGGGTCCCCTGACTAGAGCCCAGCAAGACCAACTTTTCAAGTGGGTGCATGCTCAGTCACTTCAGTCCTGTCTGACTCTGCAACACAGGGACTGTAGCCTGCCAGGCGCCTCTGTCCATTGCAATGTCCCTCCTGTCTAGCTGAGAGGCACTCCTGTCTAGCTGAGAGGTGCCCTCTTCAACAGCCTTCTGGGAGAGGAAGGCCCAGGCTTCATTTAGAGTTGTATGACTTTATTTCCTCTAACCCCCTATTGGTCATAGGCTCATCCCCTTTTTTATAGTAGATGAACAACTCTGTTTGCATCTTGCTGGACTTCAAAAAGATCTTTGTATGCAGAGCTGTTACAGAGAGGCCAACGATCATGGGATCATTTATTTATATTATTACGGCACAATAGAAGTTACTTTGGTCCTTGACTATGTTCGAGTGACTCATCGTATTTTTTTCCCCATGTTCTTTGACCTCTGCTCCTTTCCATATTCTCCCATCTCCCATAAACTTACTTCAAAACCACAGAAAAACCACAGCTGTGTTTGTTGATCAGGGACTCAAAGAATGAAAGTAACTGTTTCCATGAGGAATCTTCAAAGGAGCTAAAATTAGTTCTCTATTGTCCACATATAACCAGATATTAAAGGATTTCGGAAATGAAAGTTGTCATTTCTTGTTTGGAAAATATTTCGCATGATAAAAAATAGAAAAGTTACAGAGACATCTCCAAGATCAGCAGAATTGTCTATTTTGTTATTACATTAGAGCATTACAAATGAGATGACAAACAAATCACGATGAATGCAAGAGAGAGAGTAATAATAGATTAAATGTATTTAATCATTGTAAGAGGCAAACATGATTATCAGAATATAAAATATGAAATGTCAAAGTCAACAAAAATATGTAGAATTAACAAAAGAAGATAGTGATTTATGGAAATTATGCAAAGTGTTCTAGACCTCCAGAGGGTGCTATTGCATTTACACAGAAATATATTTAATTATGTACACATTCTTCTGAAATTAAAAAAAAGGAGAATTTTGAGCATCTCTAATTTGTTTCCACATAAAGCGAGGAAAGAATCAATAACCATAACAATAATCTGTCTTCTAAAAGATTAACTGAAGCTTATCTCATTTAACAAACCTGTTTTTTTTTTAACCTAAAGATCAGTTACCTAATAAAAGAATGAAAAAAATCGAATCATTTCAGATAGTCTTTACGGTAACTTTCATCTGAACAAAATGAAATTTGCATTAGTCATAGATATTAAATTGACTATATGTTTCAAAATACATTGAGAGATTTAAAAATCCTTTAAAGTTTTTGGAGCATCAAGAGAGAAATCACAAATTAAAAAAAAATTTTTTTAAAGGAATAAAACTGCAGATTTTGAAAATGCACATAATGTCTTAACCCAAATAAAATTATTTTGCATTGTTATAATCTGGAGTTTCATATATATTCTTACAGTATGAACGTTTTTACCTCTCAAGGAAAATGAATCTGAGAGGCATGGCAAATAAATAGTAAATTAGGTCTTTGTATTTTTCCAAAGCTACATGAGAACAGTGGATGGATATATCTTACAAGATTTCAAATTCATATGACATGGCTGTAAATCTGTATACTGAGCTGTAATCTGTAAATATCTGTTTCAAATATTACTCTTTTTAAAAAAATAATTAAATTGGTTTAAATAATCCTTTTTGAAATTTACTGACATATTTGTTTCCTTCTGAATTTTGACAGCTCTTCTGATTCTTATCATATTTACAGAACTGTTTGAATCATAATGTTATTTTTAGATTCATTAATTACTACCACCAGAGTTTTATACAGAAATGTCCCAGGAATGTGATAAAGGAAAAATTTGAATTGTTTCAGGTCTTTAAGTTTAATATTTGCATTTTCTATAGTTTAAAATTATCCTGGCATTGTTTTACTATACGGTGAATTGTTTTCCTCCACAGTAAAAAAGAAAGGACTAACAAATGGTCAACTCTTGACAACATTAGTTAATAGTCAATGACATCATTTAATGCAAGCAATAGAACAGAAAGTCATTCGATCTAAAAAGTGTCCCTGAATTTATAACATCTTTTGTCATGTAAGTGAAAAATCCATTTGGGAAACATACAAAATAATTGATGAGTCATACTTAAATGGAAATGATTAATAGGACTAATAGTAAATCTATGTCAGGAAATGAAACAAAATATTCCCTGAAATGTGAGAATGTTGCTAGAGACTTTGTGGAACACATATAAATAACAGTACAATACGATGGGCCATGTCTGTGACAGCCTTCTCTCAGGGAGCGCAAGCTAGCATAGAATCCATTCTCTTCACATTTCTTGGAGGGAGGAGGGTGTTATCAATAATATTCCCTGTGGCTATATGAGAACAAATAACCGGGATGAGAACAAAGTGGAAGCATATGGAGGCAGATGGGTGGCAATTTCCCATGTTTGTGGGTGACTGTGGACACAGATGGATCTGTCAAATGTTTAACTTGAGCTGACCTGATGATATCAGTAAAGGAGGTTTCAATCAAAGAGGCTCACAAGTAGGAAAGGAAGACAAAATATAAATTTCTTTAAGGTTCAGGCTCACAAAATATTCTCATTGGGGACTGCAAGTCGTTTGATAGCGAGATCTTGAGATTATGGTATCTAGGAAAATACTGGGTAGGCCAAAAAGTTTGTTCCATAATATCCTAAGGAAAGATCTGAATGAACATTTTGGCCAACTCAATATTTAATACCCTAGAGGATACCTTGGAAAGAGATCTGGCACATGATAATGGCACGCTGGTGACAAAACACATGAGCTTATGAATGTCTTACCTTCTTTTTTCTTTTAATATGCCCTTTTTATTGGGCCATAACAGTCCCTAATGTTAGACACTATATTCTACACGCAGGCTAAAAACTGTCAGCAACGGCATAGTACTTTGAGCTTTTAAAAAGAAAATAACAGTTAAGAACAAAGATAACAAAAGAACATTATTTAGATTCATGATCTTGAAAAAATCTCCATTTGAGTGTTATTTTTCATAATTCCCAACAGGTATAATTTCAATGAGATACTGTATTTCAAAGTACTCTGGAACCATAAAGGGCTCTACTGTATTGGCCTAATATAGTATACAATTTCCTCTCAGGGGAGATCCCAGGCAACTTCTACAGCAATAGATTCTTACTCCTTTCTTAGGAAAAACAAATGAGAACTTGAATAAACAGAATAGTTTATTTGAATAGTTACTCCTGGGTTAAAATCAAGGATGAAGTGAGTCTTATCTGAGACCTCTTCATTTAGGCTGAGTGTGAATGATGAGCTCTGGTTGTTCCCTCTGACTCTAGCTCTTCAACAACACCTCGCATGGGCTTCTGAAAAGATGCCTGAAGGAGACAACACAACTGCTAGAATGATCCACTGGATACAGAGTCTGCCAGAAGCTTTGTGTGCAGATGACAGTGTTATTGATAACGTTTCAGACTAGAGTGTTTGTACCACCCTCAGAGCTCAGTGCATATAAATTCATGTAATGTTGTCTCTTTTATGGATCCAACAGAAATGGGACCAAGACAGAGATATTACAAAACAATCAGTTCTTTTCTTCAAAATATTGATTTTTGAAACCAATAATGTTTCAAAACATCTCCATGTCATCTCCAGCTGGGATGAGAATCATCTCAAGAAAAAAGGCTGGATTAACATCCTACCATTGGACCCTTATGCATTTTTCCTATCTCCTATGTCTGGGGGAATATTGGAAACTATCCTGACTCTCTTTAGGTACAGGAGAAGGGAATGCACATTGGCATAATACACCAAACCAAAATATGAGAAATTTACAGAGGGTATTTGTGAAGTGATGAAAGAGAATAATATGGAGAAAGTAGACTGACTCAGTCTGAAGGTCCAAGGGCTTCCCTTGTGGCTCAGCTGGTAAAGAATCTGCCTGCAATGCAAGAGACCTGGGTTCCATCCCTGGGTTTGGAAGATCCCCTGGAGAAGGGAAAGGCTACCCACTTCAGTATTCTGCCCTGGAGAATTCCATGGACTATATAGTCCATGGGGTTGCAAAGAGTCGGACAAGACTGAACGAATTCTGAATTTCACTTTCTTCTTCTGAAGGTCAAAGTACTCACAAGGTTTTTCACACTGTGGACTGGGCACAAGGACTCACCCGTAAGCCCAGTTTCATATCTGCTAACTTGAGGCTGGAGTTAGACTTTGCTGTTATTCAGTCGCTAAGTCATGTGTTCCCATGGAGTGTGCACACCAGGCTACTCTGTCCTCCACTATCTCCCAGAGTTAGCTCAGATTCATGTCCACTGAGTCAGTGATGCTATCTAACCATCTCTTCCTCTGCTGCCCCCTTCTCATTTTGCCTTCAATCTTTCCCAGCATCAGGATCTTCTCCAATGAAATTCTGTTTTAAGTGTGAATCTGTGCCTACTTACCATTGTGATACTTTGTATTCTGTATTTAAATAAAAAGAATACTTAAAATTTTAGTAATTCTCATGAGTATATATTTTAAAAAGTTATTTTTTTTAATGTAAGATTCTAAACTTTATTCGCTCATACATAGATGCTGTCATTTCAACTTAGCGTGTGGCGACTTTGGCCAGAGTTTACACATAACTCCTTCAGCACAGATTTAAATATCTAAGGCATTCTACTCTTGACCTAGTCACATAATAGCTTGACTTTACATTTTATTGAAACAAGTTCCTCCATTTCACCATGCTATTTTACTGAGAGAAATACTTTCTAAACAATGATTTTAAATGTCCATAAAAGTTGCTACAAGAAAATATCCATGTCTTCTTGTGTTATATTCAGTTTCTACAAATCTGAACCTGCATCTATACACAGATTTATGCAATGGATAAAAATTTCACAATCATATCATAAATCCTATCCATTTGTGAGGATTAGCCTGTTCAACTAATTCAGTGAGGTGGGGTTGTAATAACTTCACTGCTGCTGCTGCTAAGTCACTTCAGTCATGTCTGACTCTGTGCGACCCCATTGACGGAAGCCCAACAAGCTCCCCCGTCCCTGGGATTCTCCAGGCAAGAACACTGGAGTGGGTTGCCATTTCCTTCTCCAATGCATGAAAGTGAAAAGTGAAAGGGAAGTCGCTTAGTCATGTCCGACTCTTAGCAACTCCATGGACTGCAGCCCACCAGACTTCTCCATCCATGGGATTTTCTAGGCAAGAGTACTGGAGTGGGGTGCCATTGCCTTCTCCAAATAACTTCACTAGTCCTTTATATAAGACTCCACAGGGGAATCTCCCAGCATTCCCTCAGCTTGCAAACAAGAGCAGTCCACCCACATCTGACAGACTTACTCTTCAGTCAAGCGAAACTTCCCTATGACTATGGAAGTCCCTCTATTTCAGGTAAAACAAGTCAAGGATCACAAAATTTCTTTTTTCTTTTTTGGTTAATTTTTAAAGCAATTCATAGTCCCAATACAATAAATATAAAAGACAAGTTTGTCTAAAACAAGAGTGACTGACTTTGCTAAATCCTCCAGTCAACCCAGCTCAGTAACTTCTGATGCCTCAAGAAAAGCACAATACATGGGAGACAGCAATCAGATTGGAAAAGGGAAGGTTGGGGGAACCTGCTCACTATTTTACTGCTCCATAACGTTCTCTAAATTCAGTCCTGAAATCATATATATTGTTGTCTAAGCATTGGCTGCCTTTCTTTCTCCTGTACTTAACTGTAAAATTTCTCAATATGGTGGCTTCTCTGCTGTGTTAATCTTTCTCCCCTTCTCTTTTTAATCCCTAAAAATCTAGTACTGACATTTCCTAATTTAATGGAGATCTCCTATTCATCAAATTAAGTGGTCTTTACTCAGTTCTCAGTGTTTGCTTTTCTTACACTGTGGACACTGTTGACTGTCTCCTGCCTGAATTTCTTTTGATGAGAAACTAATCTTCCTGACTTTTCTTCTATGTCTTTGGTCTCGGTTTTGTGTTTTCTTCTCCTTGGTTCTTTCTCACACTGCAAACAAGTAGATGTCTCACCATCTTTTCAACCATATTTTCGTTCCTAATCCTTGATTTTCTCCCTTATAGATTTCATTCATTCTCATGAATTCAGTCATCACCTCTGTGTATGATCAAAATTTTAGCCCTAACTTCTCTTTCTCTAGCTTCTGATTTTCTAGTTATATGCTGAACATTTTGGATCATTGTTTACTGATATCTGAAACTTTCAACACACCCAAATATGAACTACTCTACTCACCTAGACCTTTATCCCCAGATGTCTCAGCTTCTGTCAATGGCACCAAGACTGTCTTCTTGGCAATGGTTCAGTGAGACACCAGTTCCATAAAGCCTAGGCACTGGATTCTCAAAGTGTATGACTTCCATGAAATAAGTGCAAAATATTGTGCCTGTATAATTTTTATATTACTTCTTCTGAAGAAATATTTTAGAAATTGTATCACTGTTTCAAAGAGGTCAGATATCCAAAAAAAAAAAAAAAAAAGAAAACTTAAGAACCACTGCTGCACTGCTGCGTTTAGCACCTGTTTTTCTATTTTATATGTATATGATAATGCTATAAGAAAGTCACAAATCCACATTTTTAGATTGCCCTTGCAATCGTTTTGGTCACATTTTTTAACTATTACATATCAGCATAAATTATCAGTTGTTGGTTTGATTTTGCTCAAAGAACAGAAAAGAAGCAGAATCTTCTGTCCAGAAAAGGAAGTGTAAATCTTAGATGATAATTTAGTGTACAAAATTATGAAGCTTTCTTCACATTTAAAAAATATATCATTTTATTTCTATTGTCAACTGTGTTACTTTTCCTTAAAACATTTTATTATTTATGTGTGTGGACAGTCTAGTTTTGTGTCTACCTCAAATCGGGAACTCATGCATAAAACTAAAAGGTCAATTTGAAATACTAGCTGTTTGGCATCATATGGATGAAGAGGGATTACACTCTCAACTAATTCAACTATTGCAGTATTAGGGTAACTATTCTAAGACAATATACTTGAGGTTTGTTTGAGTGAATTAGATGACTTTTTGTACAAAATGACATCAAAAGGTAAATCTATCATCTTCACACAGATTATGCTCATATTTGATTTTTTTCCTTTATTTATTTGTTTTATTCCTGATAAGCTATTGAAGAAATGCTTTTCTACAAAGCTGTGGAAGACATGATAACTTATAGGGAGCAAAGTTTTCTAGAAATTACTTTTAATAGAAAATAGTCTAATTTAGAGACATTTTTAATATTGTATTGGAGAAGGAAATGGCAGCCAAGTATTCTTGCCTGGAAAATCCTGTGGACAGAGGAGCCTGGCAGCTACAGTCCATGGGATTACAAAGCATTAGACGTGACTGAGCACAGATAACAACCACATGATCAGAAAATGAACCACACTGTGGAGCTGCTCATTTTTCTTTTTACATATAGTATTTCTGTTTTGCATTGACTCTCATCTCACTTATCACTATGAAATAAAGCTTATAAATTAGACTTTACTACCTATAAATTAATGTACTTATATTTTCTGTGCCAGGGACTGTTGGGTGTCAGAACACAAAGAACAAGACCCAGTTCCTGCTCTTAAGGAGCACAGAGTCTAACAAATAGTACCTACCTTACAAAATGTTGCTGTATTTATATTAGTATTATTACTACTATTCTTCATTTTGAATGATTATTATATTATACCTAGTCCCAGCAAGGACATGTATAACACTTTTTATGGTAATACATATTACTCAAAAGGAAAAATGTTCTCTAATATAAGCAAGATTTTCTTTACAAAGGTGGAGAAATGTTGTCAATTTTCTCCTTGAACTTCTACTCCCTTGTAATCAGGAACTAATTAATTAATTAGCTAATATTTCTAAAGTGCATTGAAGATGAACAGCGTCGTACAAATGCTAAGTATTTTAGAGCCATGTGTTGCCTCATACACTAGATAGGATTTTTTTGTTTGTAAAGGACAATTTGAACAAATTACATTTCATCTAAATGGAAAGGTGTATTTCATCTACATTTCATCTAGTTGTATACTGAAGGTAGGGGGTAGGTGGAAGTAGGAAAAGTTGGATGGAAAAATGCAATTGTAATTAAGGGAAGGAGAATGACCCTTTACATTTCTCTCCATTTATCATTATCACAGGACAAAAGATATACATGCATTCCTGTGTAACTCCTGGAAAAAGAGAATACAAATCTATTTAAATGGTATAACATTAATATTATAATGTTCTCATAATTATCAAACTGTTAATAGAACCAAGTCAGGACTTCCCCATGAAGTGATTATTTTATAATGTTCTTGGAACTTAATTCCAAGGCCAGTTTATTAAATTGGAACTTAATTCCAATTGGAATCCACAGGCTCTAGACTGGACTGCCTCAATTTGTGAGATAATTGTCAACACTTCTTTAACCATGGATTGCATAACTCAGGATTATACCAATGCCTGGGAAGGGAAAGGAATGAAAAATCAAGGTCAATGACCCACTGCTGACCAATGTAGGAGATCAATCCGCTTTCGGACCTGATTTCTCAACCTGAGTAAATTACTCAGGTAATTTATTAGACCCACACTTAGTTTTGTGATTTTTAAACATGAGTCATATGGGAAATTCAACTGTCTGAGGAATTATATTTGCTTCAGTTAAAGGTGGTTATTTTTGAATCTTTTCATACTTCTCTTCCTTTCAAAGCCAGTGACACAGATGTTTCAGAATGAGAGAAACAGTGGCCAATCAGAATGCATTACTATTTTGCTGTTTCACTCTCTAGGAATTATTTTCAGATTACTGCTGGTGTGGTTTTTTCTCTTGTGAACATCTGAAACTTTTATCTTTATCAAAGATTTAAAACAGGTTCCTTCACTTGATATTTAACTCTCTGAGTAATGGCAGATGTGCTTACCAAGTGGTTCTGTGGTAAAGAATCACCCTGTCAATGTAGGAGATATAGGAGATATGGGTCTGATCCATAGAGTAGGAAATGGCAACCCACTTCAGTATTCTCACCTGGGAAACCCCATGGACAGAGGGACCCGGCAGGCTACGATGCATGGGGTCGCACCGAGCAGACACAACTTAGAGACTAAACAACAACAGATAACGGCAGCTAGTTCACCAGATCAACTCATCTCTCCTAGTGCATTCACAAATGCTTATATGACAGCGTACTATTTTCCAAGGGAAAATGAAAAAGGCATCGCCTTAACCTAAAGAATGGTAACAGCCAATGTTTTATAAAGATGACGACCCTTGAAGCTCTTATGATCAAATGTAAGAGATGAAATCTACTCTTTTGCTAAGATATGCCATGGAGGAATCTAAATCTATATGGCAGTTGCAAAGAAAATAAAATCCTAAAGTCAGTTTTCCTTAGTTCAAATTCTTGCTCTGTCTCTTAACTAGCACTGTGAGTTTGAGATAGTTATACAATCAATACCTCAATTTCTTCATTCTTAAAGTTGGTACAGTAATAATAGTTAGCTTATTTGATTGTTGTGAGGATAAATGATTCAAATGATTTAATTATTTGGAACAGTGCCACCTCTATGTAAGAATTAGTAATTAATATTATTCTGCACGGAGAAGGCGATGGCAGCCCATTCCAGTACTCTTGCCTGAAAAATCCCATGGACAGATGAGGCTAGTAGTCTGCAGTCCATGGGGTTACAAAGAGTCGGACACGACTGAGCGACTTCACTTTCACTTTTCGCTTTCATGCATTGGAGAAGGAAATGGCAACCCACTCCAGTGTTCTTGCCTGGAGAATCCCAGGGACAGGGGAGCCTGGTGGGCTGCCATCTACGGGGTCGCACAGAGTTGGACACGACTGATGCAACTTAGCAGCAGCAGCAGCAGCAGCATTATTCTGGAATAAAGAGTACAGTATGTTTATTAAGAACTCTGGTTCTGGCATTAGATACAACTGTGTTCAAATCCAAGATTTTCTATGTAAAGAACTTGGAGAAACTACCCAATTTCTCTGTCTTGGTTTCTTCATCTACAAAATGGGTTATAAGAATCAAATCAGATTACACACATAAATTACCTCACACATGGTAAATATGAACATTTCTTTTTCCCATTTCCCATTTTGCTTGACTATTTTTCCACAGGGTTATACTATGTCATGGTCTAGTGATATCTGATGGATGATGTTTTTATATTTGTGTTACAAATATCCAGATTGAGGAGAACATTTTGAGTAATAAAGTAACACCAAGTGTTACTATGTGTGGACTGTTTTCTCAACTCTCCTTAATAGTTTGACATAGTTAAAAAATTAATAAAGAAAGCTAATGCTATCTAGATGCAAATTAGTATTGGTTGCAAAGTAAGGTTTATCAGGTAAATATTTATTCCCGTATTTCTGGGTCACATATTTCTGGGAAGTTTAAGCATCTGAGGCATGTAGCCTGCTTTTCGGCATCTTTCAGTAAATGTGATTACACTCAATCTTCGTACTGAAGTTCTCTATGCAAATGCAGGAGGCTCTTGCCTTGAGAAAAATCTTTAAAAGTTGCACAGCTCCCCAGAAGCAGAGGTTGGGAGGGAGGCATGCTTTGTGTCATACACATTAATTCAGTTGGCACATTACAATGTTAAACTAAATGACATTATTACAAAGCTGTGCTAAGAAGTGTTGACAGGTCCATATGGTAATTTTACAATGTATAATGAACACACAGACTCCTTTCTTGCAGAAATTTATAGTTCAAATCTATACCCAGGATATCCAGTTTTATTTCCAGAAACTTAAATTGACTTATTACGATGTAGTGAATGTATAAATTAGTTCCAGTAGTTAAACTGAAACATTTCCCTACAGACTCAATTAGATTCATTAATCTGCTGTGTAGACCTGTAAACGGCCCATTGTTCTTTTCCCCCCAAAATGTCAAAAACTATTTCTCTAACTATAAAATATCTCCTACAAAAAATGTTTTAAATGGTCAGAATTATTGTATATTAGAAACCCGGAATTACAAATTATCTTATTGAACTGGTACGTTTTTTTTTCCCCCAAAGAAAAATAGGGTCTAGCCCTTGCCAGGTAATTTAGTGAGGTTAGTAACTGCATTTGGTGCTCTATCACATATCTAAAACGCACTGATAGTAACAAAAGATCATCTTTTCCCTGTCCAGCTGGATAAATCAGCTGGCCTGGGGCATACTGTGTATGTTCCTAACCCCACAGCTTTTTCATTTGGCAACTTTTGTTGACGTGCCTCTCTCCGCCTGAAGTGTGACAGCTTATCAGTCCATTGTGATGTTCCACGGAGGCTGAGTAAAATAATACAGCCTGTTAACGAATTCCATTTCAAACGATGCACACCTGAGTCTTACCTTTTTCAAAATACCACCCTCCGTGTAAGAACTAGGGAGGCCACGGCACAGCAGATATTTAAACACAAATCTTTTTTTTTAAGCTACTGTTGTGGAATTTAACAAAATAAAAAGGAAAAAAACCTACAAAACATTTTATTGATTGATGAAGGTGACTGCTTTTACTTGCTGCACGGTATTTTTTTTTTTTTTCTTCAGTGATTTATTAAACATTATTTCTTGTTTGAAAAACCTTTGCAACTCTTACCTTTGACTTTTATTTTTTTAATGGCTCAGCTCAAGTCATCTTTACAGGTTTGAATTTAATGTTAAGCTTGGTTATGTTTCTTTAGTCTCAGATCAACATGCAACTGTTCTGTTTTTAAGATGAGAGGAGGCTGCTTGGATCATTCTCTGACAAGCTGATACTAATGTGATCTGAAATTGAAATATTTAACATTTAGTGTGTTAGTTGCTCAGTTGTGTCCGTCTCTTAGCCCACAAGTTTCCTCTGTCCATGGGATTTTTCAGGCAAGAATACTGGAGTGGGTTGCCATTTCCTCCTCCAGGGGATCTTCCTGACTTAGGAATGGAACCCGGGTCTCCTGCATTGCAAGCAGATTCTTTACCATTTGAACCACCAGGGAAGCCCCATTTAAGATATAATTGATTGAATTGAACAGAAAATATTTTCAGCTCTCTTTAAGAGGGAAAAAGGGAGTGATTTTTAAAAATATGGGGCTGTCTCATAAGTCAAGGAATAAAAACCAAATAGTCCTCATGAAAAATTTGGAAGGATTCAAATAGTTCCCCCTCTCCACCTTTCTCTTCATTTTATACTGTTTCATTCTTATTCAGCTGCTGCTGCTAAGTTGCTTCAGTCGTGTCGACTCTTTGCGACCCTATGGACTGTAGCCCACCAGGCTCCTCTGTCCATGGGATTCTCTGTGGAAGAATACTGGAGTGGGTTGCCATGCCCTCCTCTAGGGGATCTTCCCAACCCAGGGACAGAGCCACATTGCTTATGTCTCCTGCATTGGCAGGTAGGTTTTTACCACTAGCGTCACTCGGGAAGACCAGTTTCAATTGTACAGCAATGTAATTCAGTTATATACATGTATACACATACATATTTTTTCTCAGATTCTTTTCCATTATAGGTTATTAAAAGATACTGAGTATAGTTATCGTGCTATACAGTAGGTCTTGAAGTTTATTTTATATATAATAGTGTGTATCTGTTAATCTCAAACTCCTGATTTATCACTCCCCATCCCTGCTGTCCTCTATCCATTTGGTAAACATACATTTGTTTTCTGTGAGTCTGTTTCTTTTTTAAAAATAAGTTCATTTGTATATTTTAGATTGCACATATCAGTGATATTATATGGTATTTGTTTCTTTCTGACTCACTTCACTCAGTATGACAATCTCTAGGTCCATCCATGTTGCTACAAATGTCACTATTTCATTCTTTAGTAATCCCAATTTTAGGAAAAAGATTCTGATTAGTCTAGATTGCTTCAGTTCCTACCTCTGAGACAATCAAACATAACTAGAGAAGGACGTAGCAGTAGGGAATAGGGAGTGTTTGCATTGAACAGAGATTACGTAAAAATGAATTACTCTCACTAGCTGCTTGGAGAGAAAGGAAAAGACAGGTAATTCCCTGCAAATGGTGATGATTAGTAAGTGGAGGGTAGTGTTGAACTGAATACACAAATGTAGTAAATATCTATCCACCTTATTTTTAAATGTGCTTCCTCTAAGGTTATTATAGATCTTCTTGTTATCCCCAAGCCCAAGATTATGTAGAAAGTTAGGTGCTCCAAAAGTAGAGATATTGGACTTTTCCTGCAGGATGATATTTCCAGTGAGAAATATAATGTGTTGGAATAATCATCTTCCTGTTCACAGTCCCATGTTCATCTGCTCACAGGACACGCACAATTTTCCTGCCAACGAACAGCATAACATTTCCTTCCCCCACCCTTTCCATTTCATTAATATGGAGGTGGGGAAGGGGTGTGCCAGCTTCTTCTTACAACATATTTCCCCCTAATTTTTCAACTTATCACCTCCCTTCTTGGAATCCTAGCTTTTCACGACAAATCGAAGAGTTCTTGTTTGTGCAAATCTGTCTGATGCTGGTATCCGCACCTGCACTTCTGGGCTGTGGCGAAGGAGCCACGTGTGCACAACAAAGGCGACTCTCCCACATCCAGGAAGGGCTGCTGGAGGCCTGAAGTCAGCAAATCCAGCTCAGGCTTTTCCCTGCCCCTACAATTTAGGGATCACTTCTGTTCCAGCAGACTGCTTCATGGCTCAGCACATTGCATTCCAATTCAAATACTTTATCAAATAACTCCTATGTGCCGGGTGCTGTGTTCATTAGTTTCAGAGTCGCAAAATAAGTAATATACTCTTTCTGCCCTTGTAGAGACTGCCACCTTGATGGGGTGACAAGGTAGTCTCACCAAGAATTTTGGTATAAGGGACAATGTGAACATGGTAGTAAGTTTGTGTTGTGTTAGTTAGGGAATGGCAATCCATTTCCTTCTCCAGGAAATAAGTCTGAGGAGGAGTAATAAGAGAAAGGCTTCTTTGAAAATAAGTTTAAAGGATAACTAGGAATTTAATACAAAGAATGTTAGTCACTCAGCCATGTCCAACTCTTTGCAAGCCTATGGACTGTGGCCCACCAGGCTCCTCTGTCCATATGAGTCTACAGACAAGAATACTGGAATGGTTGCCATTCCCCTCTCCAGTGGATCTTCCCAATCCAGAGATTGAACTTCTTTACTGTCTGAGCCACCAGGGAAGCTCTAATACAAAGAGACATGGAGCATGTTCAGCCCACTGGCATACTTCTGTTTATAATCTGTTCAAAAGTGAATAGTCTTCAATAGAATGTAAGTGAGAAGGCTGACAGGTGGTGGAACTGAGGTCTCCTCTGCTCTCATCACAAGGAGAACTGAGAGATGTGAGAGAGGAGAAAATGGGGCAGAATTAGTGGGGACAGAGCCTCATGTTGAACAGGAGGCCTGATGCAGAATTGCTTGTTTAGTCAGTGAGTAAAATTGCTGCGTGTCGGACTCTTTGCAACCCCAAGGACTGTAGTCCACCAGGCTCCTCTGTCCATGGGATTTTTCAGGCAAGAGTACTGGAGTGGGTTGCCATTTCCTTCTCCAGGGGATCTTTCCAACCCAGGGATCGAACCTGGGTCTCCCACATTGCAGGCAGATGCTTTACCATCTGAGCCACCATGGAACCAAGCAATTGGAGCCAATTAAACATGGTTTAGTTGGAACCATGGAACCAACTAAACAAACCAATTGCTTGTTTAGTCAAGTAAATTCAACAATTTGTAAACTCAAGTCATGTTTCTAAAGGGTCTACCATTTGCCAGGACCTACACACAGTACCTGTCTTGTCCATTTTATAGATGGAAAAAGTGTCTCAAAGGAGTTGACAATTTGCTTAAGACACAAAATTAGTAGGTACTACAGCTGAAGACTGAACCCAGCATGCTGGACATATGAAATGGTAACATTCATCAGGAGAATTAAAAAAGGAGGTGGACAAGAGCTCACGGGACTTGCTTTCTCCTTAGCCGTCTGAATTTGCCCCCCTCTCTTCTGTACAGTCCTTATCCCTCTAGGCAGCTTTAGTTACCAGGTTGTAATTAAAAACCCCACACCAGCAGAAACGTGTTGATGTGTTCTGTAGATCCACCATTATGTTTGACTTAGTTACTTTCTATTTCTGCTTCTCTCTAGTTACCTTTTAGCTTCTGCCCTTCTGTCAAGTCCTGCTTAGGCTTCTGCTTGACATACGCTCTCTCTCCTCATCCAACCAAACTTAGAGACTATGTGATTAACCCAAGCACCATCACCATCCTTATGAAATGAAGCTTTGGGCTAGACTTCTTCTAGACCATAAACCAGGCTTTATGTAGGATACTATGGGTCAGATGCTCATCACGATCCAAAAAAGCTAGAGCTGAGATGGTTGGTTCATGTGACTTGACCTTCTATATAGAAGGGGCTCACTATAGACAGAGAAAAAAAGCTGAGACATATAGTTTCAAGCACTCACTGAAATCAATTTCACATTCATCTCAGTCTGTTCCAAGAAAAGCTGAACTCTGAGAAGTGGTATTCTTTCCAAAATGAGAATACATTTCTTAAGCTAAATATTGTTATATATATTTCTTTTTGTCTTCTACTGCAGTAACTCATCCACAGTAGTACTTGATTATAGCAAAGGGATTAAGAACATAGACTTTGGATCAGTCAGCCAGCTAGAGGCTTGCTTCTTAGCCTGGCTACTTGTTATCAATAAGACTTTAGTAAATTACTCAGATTTTCTATGCCTCTTTTTCCTCATCTGTAAAATTGCTATTAATAATTAATGGAGCTTATTCAAGGGTCAAATGAAATAATATCTATAAACTGCACATAATAAACACATAGCAAAATGATAGACCAGTTTTTTAAATAAACTGATACTGCCTTAAGATTAATAGATGCTCAAATACAAAAGTTACTTGGAGGAAATTAAGAAAAAAAAGAAGAAATTTTTTGTAAAATGATTGCTTTCAAAGACCTTGGGTTTGTTGTATTTCTTGCTTTATTAAAAATGTTTTATACAGCACCAGAGTGGCCAAAAGAAAGTCATGGTTCTGTTTAGTCCTCTATTTCGTTTGCAAAAATTATATTCTAAATCTCTATTCCTTGAGTAAATGTACCTTTTCCATAAAAATTTCTGAAAGAGATTCTCTAATTCTTAAAAAAACTCAATGTGCTAATGACCACAAAAAGATGAAACTGAATGTTAATGCCATAGTTGGTTGAGCCAAGATTTTATGCATAAATAAATGATAGTGACACATTTTTAAAATGTATACAAACATCAAAGGACAAAGTTCATAAAGCAAGTTAATCACAGTTTATTTTTTGGTGTGTTTAAAAAAAAAGTCATCAATGACCTTTCGGAAGTGAATACAAGAGAAAGAAGTAGCACTTGAGTTTGGGGAAAAAAACATCAAAAATTATCCCTTTTGATGCATAAGAACATTTGCATATCCAAAGCCAGCCTCTCAACAGTGCTGTGATTTTTGTTTTTTTGTTTTTTTTCTGAATGATCAACTCTCTAATTAGCCAATTATCATTGCAAATAGAGAAACGGACAAAAATCACAAACTGTTAGTAACTTAAAATAGAAATCTACATCACTACATATAAAAGAAGAGTTTAAGTAGAATGAGTGGCTGGGGATCAGGATGAAATTGTTTTTAAACCTTTGTCGAGATAAAAATAACATTTTACAATGTGGTATCACTTTTCTCTGAGTAATGAGAGCAATTTTGACATCTGCATGACTGTTATAAAGCAGTGTGTGTTCCATCTTTAAAACAGCACAAAGTAGCTTTGAAGTATTTCATAACCTTTATTAACAATAGTACAAAAATATTCAGAAGCTATTTAAATGGTTGTAGGTATGAATATTAACTGCCTATATTAGCTGTAGTCAATGTATCCATACCTCCAAATAGTGAATGAAGCACACCACTAACATTTGGAAACCAGTATCATTGCCTGGAGAATTCCATGGACAGAGGAGCCTGGAGGGCTGCCCATGGGGTCAAAAAAGAGTTGGACAAAACTGAGCGATTAATGCTTTCACTTGGAAATATCAACCTCTGAAATCATAACTAAGAAGAATCAACAGAAATTAATATAATAAGCCATCTGTAGAGCTAACCCACAGTAGGAGATATTTTGTAAATAATTCTACAGTGTTGCCAAAAACTTACCAGGCTGATGCCAATCAAAAATAAAACTGAGGAGCAATAGACAAAAACTCCAGAAATTATTCCATGTCTATGGTAATCACAAACACAAATGCCATGTTAGGTGTAAGAGTAGAAAATACATTTCTGAATAAGAATTTGTCAGTAGTCCAATACACTGCTCTAAGGCAAATAATTGGGGTGGGGGATGGTTCTCTGTTTATTCAGTGGGTATGTTAGCCACAAAAAGATCTGCTGCCTCAGCAAGTGCACAGCTGGGTCCAGGAGTGGATGGCCCTGCTCTGGACTGACCACTAACTAGTTAATTGGGCACTAACCCTTCCTATCAAAAAGCCATGCCCTGCTTATACAACCAGTCTCAGTGATCTGGTTGGATGGGTCTCGTGGTAAATTAAAACATTGGCCTTCTGGTTTATATACTTGACTGTTTTGTGTTGCTTAGTGTGAGTCAGACCCTGGAACCTACTAATCCCTGAGTGAATTAATAAAGAGAGCTTTCTCCATGTGCGTAACTGAGGTCTGACTTCTGGAGTCTGGAAGCTCCACCAAGTTACAGTTCATCTCCAAGTCAACGGCTAACAGTGGCTCAGTGTTCCTACAAAATATATCTCACAATAGATTATACTTAACTAAATGGAAATGTACCTACTTTATGGTAAATGCTTCTTGCAATGCAGATGCTACTAAAATTATTAATATAAGATACTAGGCAACCAATTGAACAGCATAAAAGTCATACCTGCATAAGTGCTTTCTCTATTTTCTGATCATTTTATTTACATGACAGATTTGACACTAGCCATACACTTCCCTCAACTGTAGTATTTGCTACAAGTCTGATCTTTTCTTCTGGATTTTCATTTTTTTGAGGACAGGTATCAATTTATCCATGCGTCCTCTCACAGGCTAGTGTAGTATCTTGTGTACTGTAATTACATACTCGAAAATATCTATTGTGTGAATAAAATGCCTTACAATTTGCATGTCCTACCTTGTCAGATTGTGTCCACTATCTTGTATTTACAGAAATCAGAAAACTTGGAACTGCATTTCCAATAATTCCTACTACCATCAGAGTCCTGGATAGACTCCACCAAGGAAAGGTCCTTGCTCGATATTCAGAAAGAGAACAAGGCACCCGTTGCTC
This sequence comes from Bubalus kerabau, assembly GCF_029407905.1. Classification (NCBI taxonomy): domain Eukaryota; kingdom Metazoa; phylum Chordata; class Mammalia; order Artiodactyla; family Bovidae; genus Bubalus; species Bubalus kerabau. The sequence goes on from NC_073626.1 coordinate 92,896,698, forward strand.
TTGTAAAGCAATGGACAAATGTGAAAGCTTTTGAACATCCTGTTGAAAAGCATCCATTTTGGTGCTGGAGATAGCCAGGATCATCAACAGAAGATGGATCAACAAAGAACTGGATTTCTCCCAGTTCTTTCCCTTCCTAATTTCCCAGAATCCAGCAGTAGCTTTCCCTGAACCCGTTCACAGTCCTTCGAACTGTGGCACAGGCACTAATTCTCTCTGTCAAAACCCTTCTGCCTAAAATTTCTAGAGTAATTTCTGTCTTCATAAATAGGGGCCGATACCCTTGCAACTAATAATTCCTTCATTTTATTATTTCTATTGTGTCCTTATTATGAAAAAAAATCTTCAAAATTTTGAGCATTCTTTACAGAATATGAACCTTATTAGCACTGGAGGAAATGCCATCAGTCTCAAGTTCCAATTATGAATGAGAGATCATCTTGTTTGTTCCCCTTATCACAGAATCCTATTACTGTCCAATCTCAGAAAACATTTTTTTGCTGTATTTTCTTTGAATTTCTAATTTTTTAATATGGAAGGCAAATCTTGTCATAGTTATTCTATCACGGCTAGAAGTGGGTTTCCCTAGTTTATATCTTGGAGAAGAATTAAGTTCTCTTTTGAAGGGAAAATCAGTCTCTCCCACCAGTGAGCTTATGTGTTATGGTATGTGAAAAAGCAAAGCCCTGGTTCATGGTGGAATGCAGAGATTTTTTCATAATCAAGCATAAAGTGTTCAGTATGTTGATGTCAAATTGTGTTACCCTGGGGGCAAAATTATTATATATTAAGAAGTACAGTCAAAGTTTGGCTGTGACAAAAGGTAAGGGATACACTATTGACTTTCCTCCTGCCAGGTGCCAGAGAAAGGTGGAAAGTGGAAGAAGCCTAGTGTATGAAAGTAAGGTAACAACAGTCCTGCAGAGGAGATGTAGGCTGCAACTGCTTTTGCTCTGGACAAATCCTACAGACTCCAGAAGCTGTGGTACCCAGTATCCAGTCGAAAGCTTTTACCCCTGGATTTAATTCTTTTCTAACTCCCAAAGCCTCTGTAACCCTTTTCTTAAATATCACAGTCTGTTTTTATCTGTTTTCTGCTGGATTAGACTCTATGCTCAAGTTGTGGTCAAAAGGATCCAGCATTCAAGTTGCAATCTGGAAAAGGTGTTTTGTGGTGGTTTTATGCCACCTTTAAGGAACAGAATACAGATTAGAAGAATTTGACTGGCTGAGAATATAAAGACAAAAGGCTGAATTGGTGGAATATGCAAGCAGTTTTCAGGAAATTCCAGGCATGTTAAATTCCAGTAAAACAGGACATTCTTTTATCCTGGGGGGAAAAGGGGAAGGACCAGTATTTATTGGGTTATTAATTGGACATATACCCCCAAAGGCCAGGGCATCTGCTATATCTTCAACAGTTAAAAAAAAAAAAATAGTGGTACTAAATGAAATTAGTTTCTTCAGGGCATAGTTCTCTAAGAAGTGTGAATATATAGAAATGGAGAATTCTTTTTAAAAAGTCTGAAAACGACTGGACTTTCTTTAAACATTTTAAGAATTTCCTTATTATTGCTAAAACAAATTTATGGTACAATTTTCCTCTTTTATGAAATTAAATTGTTTTTGTTTATGATTCATTTTCATAAATATATGAACTAAATGTTTTCACAGTATCCTCTGTTATACTTTGGTGAAGTGAATACCTGGCTGTTATACTCCTGGTCCACCTACATATTCTGCATTGTGCGATTTAAATTTTCTATATGAAGGTTCATAGTGGTTACCTTTATAGGCTAGAAATAAACCCAGTATACAGTTCAAGTTCAACCAAACTGAATTGTTGGACATCTGAGGGACAGAGATGAGTGTGAAAAAAAAAAAAATCCATCACTGTGAAGTTTATGTGGTTTAAAGATAACAGCCATTATTTCCAAGGAACCAGAGGCAGAAGGGATTTCTTTGAGGAGTTAGATATTAAAACTTTTGACTTTTTAAAATATTTATCAGACATTTTTTTTAAGCTCTTAGGCTTCTCTTATAGCTCAGTTAGTAAAGAATCTGCCTGCAATGCAAGAGACCCTGCAACGCACGTTTGATTCCTGGGTCAGGAAGATCTGCTGGAGAAGGGATAGGCTACCCACTCCAGTATTCTTGGGCTTCCCCTGCGGCTCAGCTGGTAAAGAATCTGCCTGCAATGCGGGAGACCTGGGTTTGATCCCTGGGCTGGGAAGATCCCCTGGAGAAGGAAAAGGCTAACCACTCCAGTATTGTGGCCTGGAGAATTCCATGGACTATACAGTCATAAAGAGTCAGACATGACTGAGCAACTTCCATTTTTCACTTTTCTTAAGGTCTTAATCATAAGGGATTTGATTTAGTTCATACCTGAATGGTCTAGTAGTTTTCCTTACTTTCTTCAATTTCAGTCTGAATTTGACATTGGCCACCTCATGCAAAGAGTTGACTCATTGGAAAAGACTCTGATGCTGGGAGGGATTGGGGGCAGGAGGAGAAGGGGACGACAGAGGATGAGATGGCTGGATGGCATCACTGACTCGATGGACGTGAGTCTGAGTGAACTCCGGGAGTTGGTGATGGACAGGGAGGCCTGACGTGCTGCGATTCATGGGGTTGCAAAGAGTCGGACACGACTGAGTGACTGAACTGAACTGAACTGAAGGTCTTAATGCCAGGAATAGATCCATTCTTTTCCTCTTGTAAGCAGAGGAATATATTTGTTGAACAGAGAAACATATCTGTTGATGCTAAGGCTGCACTCTTCCTTGGATTTTCATCAAACTCAACAGAGTATATTTAGTCTAGTACATGGTAACTCAACCCAAAGACATTTCAAGGCGCCAGGTAATTTGCAACATGTTTATTCACTTAGTATTATCTAATTTCCATAATATTTATCCTGATTAATTTGAATTATTTGTTATAAACTTTCTTAAAGTAATTCGTGGGAGAAATATTTTCATTTAATAAGAGAATGGATTAGAGGACCTTGATAAACTAAAATGTTTCTGAAAGGATAAAAGTCCTGAAGAGCACTGTTTGCATGGGAATGACAGGAAGCACACAGAGCACATCATTATTTCTTCCACTTGTACTCCTAGTGATTTCCAAAAGGGAAAAAACTTGAGCACACTCATAGAAACTTTGAGTCATCAGGCATTTTTGCCTGTGACTGCCTACTTAATCCAGGAAGAAAGTGAACATTCATGAGTCAGAGCCCTTAGCTTTGCCGAGTTCACTTAAAAATGACAATGGAATATTGTAGAAAAAGAATTTGCATCAAATAATCTGGAAAATATTTGAAATAAACCAGCACTTGGTCAGTCTTATTCTCCTTCCATGTGGGTGTGAAAGAAATAGAATTGTTTCTGGAAATCTGTTTTTCTTCCATAGGAATGAGCCTACCATCATAAGAAGCTGTAAAGCATTACAATAAAGAGGGAGTCTGATACAAGCAATGGTAGGACAAGTTAGACTTGATACAGTAGCAGCGCCTGAGTAAGATGGTGTTGTTTTATGTGGAGGAACTGTGCCATTCATTTCTTAAAGTTCTGGCTGTGTTGATTTAACTTTTGTGGAGAAAGGTAAAATTGGCTTTAGACTCTACATATTAACTTGTTAGTACCCCAAGTATTTATTTATGATTAGAAAAAAACTAGTTCTACCAACTTCAAGTGATGGCCTAGAAACAGAAACACACAATAAGCTAATAGTCACACAAAATAACTGAGTTACGTGCTCTGAACGGAAAGGACAAGATGCTAAAAGAATGACTACGAAGAAGATCCGTACCCAGACAGGGGGGCCAGATGATCTCCCATGAGGAAATTACCAAAGTCATCGCGAGAGAGAACCGAGTGAATACAGGAAAAGGAGAAAGGGCATTGCAGACCGAAGGAGACTGAGGTCGGGCATGCTCAGTCGTGTCTGACTCTTTGCAACCCCATGGACTGTAGCCTGCCAGGCCCCTTTATCCGTGGAATTTCCAGGCAAGAATACTGGAGTGGGTTGCCATTTCCTTCTCCAGGGGAATCTTCCCTACCAAGGGATTGAACACGCATCTCCTGCTTTGGCAGGTGGACTCTTTAACTGAGTCACCTGGGACCACATGTGTAAATATTCTTTGTGGGGAATTGAATGTGGGAAATCTAATGATTTAAACAGAAAACAAATAGGAAAATGGTAACTAGAAACCCAAGTAGATCAATAACTACATCAAACATAACTGGTCTAAGTATTTAAAAAATAGTTTTTCAGGACAGATTACTAATAATAAAAACAACAAAGCCTAATTAAATACAGCTTACAACTTATGTACCTTTAATGTAAGGACACAGAGAGTTTAGAAGTAAGGGTAAGAAGACAGAAAGCATCTCTAGAAAGCAGCAGGGACTTTTAAAATGATAAAAAGGAAGTCATCCGATAAGGTCAAATAATTCTAAATTTCTAGACTCTTAGTAAGCTTCAAAGTAGACTGAGCAAGAATGCCAGAGCTGATAGATAAATCCACAACCCCAGAGGATTTTTTTTTTAACCAGTCTTCTAATACCAGATAGAAAAAACAGATAAATGAGTAAAGACATAAAAAAGTCAGATCACATCTAAATACACTTAATTATATTGCAACTCTGCCCCCAACAATGAAAAAACACAAATTCATTTCAAGAGCAGAGGGAATATTTGCCATGACTGATCATGTGCTGTGCCACAGAGCCAGATTTTTAACAACTTTCAAATGATTGACTTAATTCAGAGTAAGTAATCTGACCACTTAGTCAAGTGAAATTGACTAAAAAGGATTGAGTGGGTCTGTAACTAATTCCTCTCTTGTCAGAAAACTGGAGGCTGACTTTTGATGCTTATCAAATTCTTTATAATTTTTGAGTGATGGAATTTACTATCTAGATTTTGGATGAGGATTTTTGAGAGATTTTCTTATGTGTGATTATTAGTCTGAGAAATGTTTGCAGCAGAAAATACCTGGTATATAAATAAACCTGCACAATTTGGATACGTGAGCCACTACTGGTCTGAAAAATGGAAACGAGTCACATACTCCATCTGGCTATGTGACTCAGTTCAGTTCAGTCGCTCAGTCGTGTCCGACTCTTTGCAACCCTATGAATCACAGCATGCCAGGCCTCCCTGTCCATCACCAACTCCCGGAGTTCACTCAGACTCACGTCCATCGAGTCAGTGATGCCATCCAGCCACCTCATCCTCTGTCATCCCCTTCTCCTCCTGCCCCCAATCCCTCCCAGCATCAGAGTCTTTTCCAATGAGTCAACTCTTCGCATGAGGTGGCCAAAGTACTGGAGTTTCAGCTTCAGCATCATTCCCTCCAAAGAAATCCCAGGGCTGATCTCCTTCAGAATGGACTGGTTGGATCTCCATGCAGTCCAAGGGACTCTCAAGAGGAGTCTTCTCCAACACCACAGTTCAAAAGCATCAATTCTTCGGCGCTCAGCCTTTTTCACAGTCCAACTCTCACATCCATACGTGACCACAGGAAAAACCACAGCCTTGACTAGACGGACCTTTGTTGGCAAAGTAATGTCTCTGCTTTTGAATATGCAATCTAGATTGCTCATAACTTTCCTTCCAAGGAGTAAGTGTCTTTTAATTTCATGGCTGCAGTCACCATCTGCAGTGATTTTGGAGCCCCAAAAAATAAAGTCTGACACTGTTTCCACTGTTTCCCCATCTATTTCCCATGAAGTGATGGGACCGGATGCCATGATCTTTGTTTTCTGAATGTTGAGCTATAAGCAACTTTTTCACTCTCCACTTTCACTTTCATAAAGAGGCTTTTTAGTTCTTCTTCACTTTTCTGCCATAAGGGTGGTGTCATCTGCATATCTGAGGTTATTGATATTTCTCTCGGCAATCTTGATTCCAGCTTGTGTTTCTTCCAGTCCAGTGTTTCTCATGATGTACTCTGCATAGAAGTTAAATAAGCAGGGTGATAATATACAGCCTTGATGTACTCCTTTTCTTATTTGGAACCAGTCTGTTGTTCCATGTCCAGTTCTAACTGTTGCTTCCTGACCTGCATACAGATTTCTCAAGAGGCAGGTCAGGTGGTCTGGTATTCCCATCTCTTGAAGAATTTTCAACAGTTTATTGTGACTAGTGGGATACAAAAGTTGAGAGATCCCCAAACTAAACATCCCCAACTAATTCACCAAGCACAAAATGTTAGTGTTTATTATTCCAAATATAAAGGACATCCTGGTTGAAAATAGGTGTCCAAGGAAGCTGTGTTTGGTGAATTCGGGGTCTCCAAGTCATTGCTATGGTATTTTTTATGACTCTATCTTGAATCCTTTGCTAATTGCTAGTAATGCCTGATGCTGAGTAAGCCCATGTGTTAAGTAAGTCTGACTGATAATGTGGGCATTGTAATTAAGAAAAAATTAACTCAATTAAATATAGTAAAAGTGAAAGTGTTAGTTGCTCAGTCATGTCCAACTCTTTGCGATCCCATGGACTGAAGCCACCATGCTCCTCTGTCCATGGAATTCTCCAGGCAAGAATATTAGAGTAGATAGTCATTCACTTCTCCAGGGTGTCTTCCTGACCCAGAGATTGAACCCAGGTCTCCTGCATTGTGGACAGATTCTTTACTGTCTGAACCACTAGGGAAGCCCACAATAGAAGTTAACTGAGTTTTAAATAATACATGAATAAAGTAAGAAATTTCAATAGAAATTAGAATACATATTAGATAATAAAATATGATAAATTGGAACTTGTGGGTTGTATTTAGAGAAACAATAATAACTTTTGATCATATGTTACACAAGAAGGGAGATTGAAACAATTCTCTAAATACATATCTTAAGAAGTTAGAAAATGATCAGTAAATGAAGCCTGAAGGAAGAAGAAGGCAAGAGACAATAATGAAGGTAAGTTTGGGAATTAATGAATTGGAAATCAAAGATACAATAGAGGAAAACAACAAAGCCAGAACTTGGAGTTATGGGTTGGATTGTGCTCCCCCCAAATATATGTTGAAGTCATAACCCCCAGAACCTCAGAATGTGACTTTCAGACATAGGATCATTGCAGCTGTACCTAATTAAGATAAGGTCATACTGGAGTCATTTCCTTGTAATCATTCACTGATGGAATTTACTGTTTAGATTATAATTGAGGAGTTTTTGTAGTATTATATATGTAGAATGGGAGAACAGGCAAGTAGGTATCATTTGGAGAAGGCTTTCAGAGAAGCCCCAAATTCTATTAAACTAATGAGTAGATGGAGAGATGAAGGAAAAGGTAAACAGCTCCTGTTTGGAAAAAATAAAAAACAATAGTATTTGAGGTGGGTGAGTCCCATGCAGCAATGGACTGTGTCCATGGCCTTTCAGAGATGAGGAGAGCAGACAAGGAGGTAGGTGAGGGCCAGATGCTAGGGATGAGAAGCTGGGAAGGCAGAGTCCCAACCACCGCACATCAGGGCAATAGCAGTTGATATGGGAAGTGAGAAAAGCAACAAGGTAAAATAATCTGGAAGCATATGTTGGAAAAGCAAGAAGAGAATGATGAATAAAGAGAATTTTACTAAAGGAGTAGAATGTCGCATAGTTGAAAGGTGATGAGTGATGTGAATCACATAATTTTAACTGCAAATTTGGAATCACTAACTTTTATGCTATTTTACTCTATACTGCATTTGTCTTTTGGTTTCTAAGTTCCATAGCAGAAACCTAATCCTATTAACATTTTTCACTAACTAATATATTATTTTGCACATATTGGACAATGAGTTAAGACAGAACAAAGATTTTAGAAATCTAAATATGTCACTAAATCTAATGTTTGTTATAGATGATTTTACATAATGTATTTAAACTCAATATCAGTGTACACATCTTTAAAATAGCTGTGAAGTGTGACTCATGAAAATGTGGTGAAGATTAAATAAGAAATTAAGTACCTTGTGAAAATACCTGATGATTACACAGTATTGTTTCAATGAACTATAGGCCTTTACTTATCTGAATTGAATTTCACTGTATTGGACTAAAGTTTAGATAGTTTTTAACCTCCTTTTTAATCTATTTATATTTTTACTCAGTTATTTCCTATTTATTTATTTTCCTATGCTCATATTTTTGAGACTTATTAAAACATAATCTTAAATGAATTAAATTAAAAGAATTTTTGGAAAATAAATTGAACTCACTGCCTTAAAATGTATTATATATTAAAAGTTATATTTATACACATGCTCAAGTTTCTGCCAATCTCTTTGAAATGCATATGTTCTTAAACTAAGATTAAGAAAGTGGTTTGGGCTTCCCTGGTGGCTCAGTGGTTAAGAATCCACCTGCAAGGCAGGAGATGTGAGTTCGAGACATGAGTTCAATCCTTGGGTTGGGAAGATTCTCTGGAGGAGGAAACAACAACCTCTCCAGTATTCTAGCCTGGAAAATCTGATGGACAGAGTAGCCTGTTGGGCTACAGTCCATGGGGTCACAAGAGTCAAACATGACTTAGTAACTAAACTACTATTATACTAGGAAAATAGTTTAGAGATTAATTCTAATTATATAAGAATTCAATATTTCATAGTCCCCAAAACACCAGTCATCATTTGGGCTGTTTATGATGTTACAAATCTAAATGAATTACCAGAACCACCCTATATCAAAATACATTAGAAAAAAAAAAGCTTATTTTTTTTTTCCTTTTTGTCACCATAGTTTGTCATTTTATGTCAAGTGGACATAAAACAGGCCAGAGATAAGCAAGTCTGCAAAACAATCCCTCATTGTAGTAAAAAAGACTTTTGAGCAAACACCAACTGAATTAACTCAGTTTATGGCTATAAGAGACTCAAAGGAATATAACACTCACAATAAAGAATAACATCATTGACAACCATAAAAAGCAAAAATTAAAAAAAAATTTTTTTTAAGTCCTTATTTACCTAATCATATTGTGGCATTTTCACAAATATGATTCTGAGTTATATTATGTGCCACAGACAGAATGTTTGTGTGCCCCCAAAATGCATATATTAAATTATAACACCCAAAGTGATGATTTGGCGGTAGAACCCTTGAAGAATGATTAGGTTGTGAATGTGGAGCCCTTACGCATGGAACTGGTGCTCTTATAAAAGACAGCAGAGAGCTCCCTCTCCCCTTCTGCCATGTTAGGTCACAGTGATAAGTTGGCCATCTAAGAACTAGGAAGCAGATTCTCACCAGACACCAAACTGCTGGATGCTTGATATTGAATTTCCAAGACTATGAGCAATAAATTTCTGTTTATAAGCTACCCAGTCTTACACACAGTCTTACAATGGTATTCTATTACAGCAGCCTGAAGGACTAAGGTACTATGGAAAAACAAAGTGAATGGAAACAAGCAATTTAAGGGTACAAAAAAGTGTTAACTCTTTAACTTTGTGGTCCAATTATTAATAGTTCTCAAAATAGAGAGTTGAAAACAGAAAGGGGAAATTTTCTAAAGTTATGGACAGTGGATCTCTGTGTTGAAGCCACTCCAAGTCTATTTGCAGTACGACTTCCATTACAGAAGCAAGAACCCATGTCAGTCCAGCACCATACCTCCAAATATTTATTCTGATGGTGGAATAAAATAATAAGGTAAACTAATTGGGGTGGATAAAGAAGCACCTAGATTCTACCCATTTTGTCTGAAAGACATTTTAGGTATTTAGGTAGAGACAATTGAAACAAATCAGAGACATCACTATATTAGAAATACAATAAACATAAAACTAAAAACTGTTGTTCATTGAGAAATGTTACAGTTGAACAGGTTTAAAATATAAGGTTTTGTTCAACATACTCTAATACTCCTTATCAGGTTATTCTTAGTAATTCGCACTGTATTAATTTTGCATTTCTGGCATAGGAAATTACCACAAACCTAGAGGCATCAAAAACACATTTATTATTTTACATTTCTCTAGGTCAGGAATCTAACATAAATCTCACTGGTCTGAAGTCAGGGCTGTGTTCTTTCCTGGAGGCTCTGGAGGAGAATCTGTTGTCTTGGCTTTTTCAGCTTCCAGAGGCCACCCACAAGCCTTGGCATGTGGTCCCCCTCCTGCATCTTTAAATCCAGCACTGCTACATCTCTCTGACTCATCTGCCATCACATCATTCTCTGACTCAGCTGGGAAAGAGCCCTCACTTTCTAAAGAATTATGTTTTACAATTGGCCCCACCCATGCATACGTGCTAAGTCATTTCAGTCCTGTTTGGCTCTTTGTGACCCTATGGACTATAGCCCACAAGGCTTCTCTGTCCATAGGATTCTCCAGGCAAAATTACTGGAGTGGGAGGACCCATTCAAATAATCCAGAATAATTTCCCCATCTCAAGGTCCTTATCCTTAACTACATTTCAGAAGTTGAATTCACCATGTAAGATAACACACTCACAGCTTCCAGGGATTAGAGAGTGAACATTTTTGGCTAGGCCATTAAATTCTCTTTTATTTTGTTTTCCTAATTTTCTTTCAAGTGTTGCCCCTATGAGGCTATTAAGGTTCTTGTAATTTTAGGGAAACAAGTTTTATTTGTAAGGATGGATAAAATATGTCTAGAATCATAAACGTATTATACCCTCCTAGAGAATTAATCACATTCCTACTACTAAATACTTTTTATCCTTAGCAATATCCTTTGTTCTGGATTCTACTTTACCTGATATTCATATATTCACTCCAATTTTCTTTTGATTACTGTTGTTTTGCTATGTCTTTATTCATCCTTTCAATTCATTTCTGTATTTATTTTTGACATGAATTTCTTCTAGGCAGCAGATAGTGGGGTCTCACTTTTTCATCCAGTAAAACAATCTCTGCCTTTCAATTGGAGTATATAGACTACCGATATGATTGGGTTAAATCACAGAACATTGCTATTTATTTTCCTTTTGTTCTTGTGGCTGTAAGTCTAACTCACAGACATTTAAATAAGAAATCAACCACTTAGCATATCTGGTAAGCACATACGCTACGCCATCATTTTTCTTTCTTTCTTTTTTTTTTGCCTTCTGTTGGATTGAGTATTTCTTTGCGATTCCCTGTATCCCCTTTTTGTCCTATCGCCTATAGCTTTGTTTTGTTATCTTAGTGATTGTTTTGGGGCTTATAGTATATATCTTTAACTTATTAAAGTCTACCTTCAAGTGATCATACACCACTTCACTTGTAGTTATAGGAAACTTACTACAGGATTCTTCTGTTTCTCAAATCCTTTGTGGTGATGTTATCATACATTCATTGCATGTTACAAACTCCAGAAATACGGTTTTTATGCTTTTTAAACAGTTTATTTTTAGTTTAAACTGTATAGAAATATCTTATGTATTTATCCACAGTTGTTTTCTGTGCTCTTCATCCTTTGAAGATCCATATCTTCATCCTGTATAATTTTTCTTCTTCTCTGAGGATTTCCTTTAACATGTTTTGTAGTAGAGGTCCATTGATGATACTTTCATTTTTTTTTTTGTCTGTCTGCAAAAGTCTTTTCAATTCAAGGTATTTATTCTATATTTAGAAGTCTAGATTGATAGTTTTTTTCTTTGAGTACTCTAAAGATGTTACTCCATGACAGAGTTTCTAATTAGAAGTCTGCTGTCATTCATGGTTCTGTCTTTCTTGGTTGTGGCTTTTTTGACTTTATGATTATTTCTTTATCACTGGATTTAAGCTATTTTATTATGATATGTGATATGACATTATTCTGTGTGTCTACTTAACATGCTTAAACTTTCTTCTCAGATATATGGAATATAATTATAAAATTGTTTCAGTGTCCTTGTCAATAAATTTTATTATCCATATAATTTCTGAGTCTGTTTCAGTTGATTGTTTTTCCCCTTTCTTCACACTGTGGATTATATTTGCTTGCTTCTTTGTAAGCCTGTTATTGTATTGTGACTTTTTGTTACATCTTCACTATGATTTCAACCTCCTCCATGCTAAAATTCCTTTATTATCCCTGTGTTTAGATTTTTAGTGTTTAAATTAGACTTTCAGAACCTTGTCTGAGTCCTTGAACTGTAAGGAGATCCAACCAGTCAATCTTAAAGGAAATCAGTTCTGAATATTCACTGGAAGGACTGATGCTGAAGCTGAAATTCCAGTACTTTGGCCTCCTGATGCAAAGAACTGACCCTGATCCTGGGAAAGACTGAAGGCAGGAAGAGAAAGGGACAACAGAGGATGAAATGGTTGGATGGCATCACCGACTCTATGGACATGAGTTTGAGTGAGTTCCAGGAGTTGGTGATGGACAGGGAAGCCTGGTGTGCTGCAGTCCATGGGGTCGCAGAGTCTGACACCACTGAGTGACTGAACTGAACTGAACTGAACTTTCTGATTTATAGATTTATTTGTCATGGGTATAGCTTTTAAGGATAAAATAACATTTTAAAACAGTAAAATAAATATATATATTTTCTTATTCCTGTTTTGCTAACATTTGTATTGTTCTTTTTGAAACTTCTTCACTAGACTACTTAGCTTATTTTCACTAATTCCTATTTTAAAATGAAAGTGTATAGGGGTAAACATTTCTTTTCCCCCAGATAGTCACATCAAATCTCTTTTCCAAATTATTTCCTTATGGTTTTCCTTATCATTTTAAGTCATACGTTTTACTTTTTGTCACTTTGAAAGCTTTTGGAGATATTTTATAAGATCTAAGTGTATGGACTGCTTTTTATATTCCTGTGATACCATACTCCAGATTCACTTGTAGTTTTACGAACATCAACTAGTATGATCACCAAGGTCTTAAAGAGAGAATTGGTGACTTCAACATTTTACAAGTTAGACAAAAATGTTATGAAACACTCTTGCCAATTATTCATATCTTGCAATTGGAAAATAACAATGTATATGAGTCATTTATGGACACCACTGTAAATGTTATAGCATCTTAAAGCTTTGTGTATATTTTTGAATGTAGTACATCCTCTCAGTCTCACTGACAATTGCATAATCAATATCATGCTATGGTAGATGTTGTGAGCTCCCACATAACATCTTACCTAACACCGTATGGCATCTCAATCTGGAATTTCCTCTTGCTTATAAACTGTCTTCTTTCTCTTGAAAGCTGGGTTTGTATCCCCTCTGCAGCAAAGCAAGACTTGGCTCCACAGTGTTACTGAGCAAATGTTTCATAGCACATTTCCTTTTTCTCATTGACCATGAAAAATATTTTTAATTTGATTTATTAAAAAGCTCCACAGTAAAGTTTAATTAAAAATTTCTCACACAGGTGTTAGTTCACTACAATATAGTCAAACATTGAGGCTTGAGATAAGTGACATAGCCCTGTAATGTAAGCACAAACCCTCATCCCTAAAATTCATGAATCTTAGACTTTGGGGTAACGATGGAGAGAGGTTTCACACAACACAGTTTGACAAGAATATATTATATTGCTAACCAGAGACTTTTGTGTTGTTTGCTTCAAAAGAGAGCTAAAGTTAAATTATTAGTATAAAAATTCTTTAAAGCAATATGACCAACATCTAATCCCTGAAGTTGCCTTGATAAGCAGAATCTCTTCAGGCTCAGGTTAGATATTAATCTTATTTTGCTTAATAGTCAATTGTAAGTTTGGAGTTAGGCTGCCAGCTTTACCCAACAGTCATTTTAACTGACAAGGAAAGTAGACCTCCTGAAAATTGAGTAATAAGTCAATATGAGATTTAAAAAGTTCTAGCAAAGAGAAGTTGCATGAAAAATGTGAAGTATTCCTAAACTCAATAAGAATCATCTGGTTAATTGAAAATAGATGTTTCCTGTCTGAAATATGGAATCTCTGAAGACTCTGACTCATGAAATCTGGGTCAGGAATTTGCATTTATAATAAATGATTCTGTGGCCAGAAAAGTTTAAGGAAAAATTGGCACTGAAAATTGAGCAACATAAAATCGTTATTTCCTACAATACTTCACTCATCAATACACCTACTCATCACTTGTTCATTTGTTCCCACCTTTTGGACATTTACAGTGTGCCAGGCTTATTGCTGAACACTTGTAAATAGTCATGGACTATTCCCAGTGCCTACCGATTAGGGCTCTTAGTTTGGTAAACATACAGGCTACAGTAGACATGGGTACATGGTGTAGAATCATAGAAACAGGGCATTCAATATGTTTGTTCATATTGATTGTGAATGCATCGTTGGTCTTGCTTTTGCATTCCTGACCCTACTTCACTGATTGTGTGTGTGTGTGTGTGTGTGTGGTAGTGCAGCAATGGGGGAAGGGGATTTCTGAAGTGGTTGAAAATTGCCTATTTTTTATGTCCTTTAGATCACAACAACTAATATTTTCATTACATAGATTTTCACACTGTTTTTTAAGTCTCTAAGTGAAGCTCTCATCCAGACTGATATTTTCTATCTATACTTTCAGTTGAAACCTACTATAATCTCCCCTTTAAAAAGCTAACTTCCAAATAAACACCCAGCTTCTTTGGAGGCGGAAAGACATTCCACAATCTCTTAAGCTGGATTCTTAGCTTTATCTTGATAATTCAAGCTTATAAACTTTATGTTATTAAATTAATTTTAAGTTGCAATATATTAAATGCAATGACTCAAAGGGAACATTTCCCCTTAAGAAATGAAAAAAGATTTAAAGGGAAATTTTTCAGAGGAATTATTTTTAGGAGTGTAATATACCTGATACCCACACAAAATGTTGAAGACAACCTGAGCAGATAAGCAGCTTAAAAATGCAGATTCCCCTTTTGCTAAAATTATGCCACTTTATCCACCCCTGCCCCCTGCCCAAATTAATAGGTAAATTTCTGCAAGACCTAATTTCCTTTGACAAAGGATGTCTTTCATGCTGCTCTGTTTTGCACGTAGTTAAGCAGCTTTTGTTGTCAGTCTATTTGTTGTTCTCCAGTCATCGAAAAAGGTGGGGACTTCAGATGGATTCTCTAGTGAATAGGATGGTCTATGAGTTGGAAATCATTAAAGCTGAAAACATCAAAGACAAAGATAAACAGGATTAGATGCTAATTTTCAGTGCAAAAGAATATAACAAGGGGAATGAGACAAGAACGTCAGCATGACTTTTGAGTCCCTGACTGGTTTTGAGACTGATTTTTAGAGAAATGTGCTTTTTGGCTTAAATATAAAACCAGAGATGGTCCTAACTTTGAATATGATCTTATCTTATTCTATTTATTTAAAGTCGACTTCCATTTTCTAAGTAAGATGATACTATTTATTTGGGCTACATTTTCCTGGTACTGGACATGACCAGGTATACGCCTAACCATTTGGCCAGTGGGATGCTGTGTTCTGATGTTATCCTCTCCTTTTCTCTGCACTGCTATTCTGCATAGTACCTGGAGGATACAGAAAGTGACTGGTGCCACCATGTACTATGCTGGACAAGCAATAAACCATGAAGGTTTGATGTTAAACTTGTAAATTTGAGAAGAGAAAGTTTCTGAAGCTGTAAGTGATAATTAAGGTTATAAGAATAGTTATTGAAACAGGATGCCATAAAAGGAGGAAAAAAACAGCAATATTTATTTACTTCTCAAGGCTGGGGAAAGAAGAAAAATCAATCCATGAAAAACTTATAGTTTAATAGAAATGTAAAACTAATTAGAAAATAACAAGAAAGTAGCATTTAGGTTCTATAATAAGGCCTGTGAATGTATACATTAAAGAGGTATGTGCAAATTACAATAAAATAGAATAGTATTTCTCTTAAGAGGGAAAGATTTATGAGGATGGTGAATTTTGAAGATGTGACTCCCACTTAAAAAAAAAGAGATTTGGATTTCTGGAAATCAGGACAAAATATGTGATTTATTTGATAGTCTGTATTTGTTGCTACTTTCCTTTGATAAATTAGATATTCATTATATATATAATTATGCATTTCTCATAGATAGGAACATTATCCTTACAACTTACAATGTATAGTGCCTAGAACAATGTCACATTAGGATAGAAAATACACGTTTTATATCTGATAATTGTCAGCAAGATGACAGACATACATAAGAAGATTAGATGTCCCTACTTCCTCAGGAATGACCCCACTGATAAGTAGCATAGAAAATGTTAACATTTCTCTAAACCTCAATAATTTAATCCAAATCTTCATTAATTTTGCCATATCCCATACCACCTATTGAAGTACTTATTTAATAATTTTCCTTAATCAATTCAGTCATGCTATTTAAATGCCTAAAAGACAGATAACTAGTGTTACAAGTCATGAATCAAAGGAACCATGAAAATAAATACAATACAAAACAATACAATTAATTTGAAAATAAAATATAAAATGAAATTGTGTGTGTGTGTTCAGTTGCTCAGTCATGTCTCTTTGCAACCCAAAGGACGGTAGCCTGCCAGGCTCCTCTGTCCATGGGGACTTTTCAGGCAAGATTACTGGAGTGGGTTGCCACACTCTCCTCCAGGGGATCTTCCCAACCCTGGGATCAAACCCAGGTGTTCCACCTTGCAGGCAGATTCTTTACCATCTGAAACACCAGGGAATCAGCTTACTTCTCATTGAAAAAAGGTGAGTTTGTTATTTAAAATAATGAAACTGTTGATTGTATAATAGTATAAAATTTTACCAGGTGACATGATAAAAATAAATGACTCTTGCTCCTTGGAAAGAAAGCTATGATAAACCTAGACAGTGTATTCAAAAGCAGAGACATCACTTTGCTGACAAAGGTCTGTATAGTCTAAGCTATGGTTTTTCTAGTAGTCATGTACAGATGTGAAAGTTGGACCATAAGGAAGTCTGAACACCAAAGAATTTATGCTTCTGAATTTTGGTGCTGGACAAGACCCTTGAGAGTCCCTTGAACTGTAAGGAGATCAAACCAGTCAATCCTAAAGGAAATCAGCCCAAAGTATTCATTGGAAGAACTGATGCTGAAGTTGAAGCTCCAATTCTTTGGCCACCTGCTGTAAAGTGCTGACTCATTGGAAAAGACCCTGATGCTGGGAAAGTTTAAGGGCAAGAGGAGAAAGGGGTGACAGAGGATGAGATGGTTGAGCGGCCACCAACTCAGTGGATATGAATTTGAGTAAACTCGGGGAGATATTGGAGGACAGAGGAGCCTGGCATGCTACAGTCCATGGAGTCATAAAGAGTCAGACATGACTTAATGACCAAACAACAATAACAACGACATGATACCTAGTAGAAAGAAAAAACTGGGTTTCATATCAGAAAGATAATTGCATTTTTTGTTTTGATGCTCATCAGGAATAAAAATTTCACCTCACATGTGTATCTACTGAGAAAGGGCAAGATATTTCATCTAACTCCTCTGATAAATTTAGGTGCTTAGAACTAATACTAATCATATTGCTATGAGATTATTTTGTAATACATTCCTATTCCAAGAAACCATATGAAGCAATATCCCAAACTTGTTCTTTTGAAATTGTCTTGTTCATGGACTGGTACAAACAAGCATTTCTTATTCACTCAATTTCACCATTTGGTTTTGAAAAATATGAGCAAACATCTTTTATCAATTATTTCAAACATATCCTCATAATAGTCATCATATTTCCAACCTTGGCATCAATGTTCATCTCTCTCACTCTCTCTCCTCTGTACTTCATAGCCAATAAACCAGAAATTTGTTTGAGCCTTTACTTAGAAATAATAGATGCAGAATCCAACTTTTCATGTTCTAAGTTCCCATCAGGTCTTCTGTGGACGGACTACTGCCACAGTGTCCTAACTGGTCTCCTGGCTTATAATTTTGACTCTAGAGCCCAACTGATTATTTTCCATATATAAATCCATGTTATTCTTTTAAGATATGAGATCATATCATTTTCCCCAAATGCCTAGTCCACTTATAGTGTAAGCCACAGTCTTATAGTGGTTTAAAAAGCCCTGTAGAATCTCATTTATTTGTCCCTCTATCCTGCCTGTATTCTAATCTAAAGTAGGTTCCTGGAGGCCAGGGATTTTGTGTTCACTGCCTAATCAACTGAGCCAAAAACTGGTTTTGACATGTAGACAATAAATATTTGTAGGAGTACACTCTCAGTGAGCTGTTATTTAAATTCCTAACTAGATCTGAGTTGAGAAAATCCAACACCTTATAGCTCCATGAATCCTTGTAGATTTACATGTGGTCTTTTAAAGGAGTAGTGATAGAAGATGTATGTACTACAAGAATAATTTTTATTGTTTAAATAAACATACAGATGTGAAAGATATATTTACATATCTGTTCTAGGCAGATATATAATTTTTCAGTTTAGAAGTTTTATTTGGAAAGCCGTGAAGTTTTTCTCACATTATCAAATAGTGACTTCTTAATGTAAATCTTAGATTCATTTCTTCTCCTCAGGAAACTGAGAAAAAAAAGTTGAGAACCCAACTGACTTGAACCTAAAAGGATTCATAAATCAAACCCTTTGACCAATTCCTTCTACCTATTCATGTACATCTAAAGTAACTCAAGATTTTATCATGTATATGACAAATTGATTTTATTTTCTAAGTTTTGAGGTATGAATTGAAAAAATGCAGGAACAAATACATGAACTGAAGATGCCAGCAACTGGAATCATCTATATGAACAGTATTTCTGAACAGTTGATACTGGAAGGTATTGGTAATTCCTTGGTCTTTGTAAACAGGATTATCATGATGCTCCCTACTTGATCTTTATCTTAAAGAAAAACTATGTATAAAGCTGTAGGTTTGATATGTTGGTTATGCTTTTCCTAATACATAAGATATATGCATAACTATTAAAATAAATCTATCACCTAAAATCACCTAGATTGCCACCACTTCCAATTGTGTCACATTTTGGGAAACACTGTCCAGGATAGCAGTATCCAATAGAAATATATTCAAGCTTTGTCTAGACATAGAGACTTTGCTTTCAATCAGTTAGAAAATCTGAGATACTGCTTTGTAATCTTGATATTATTTCCTTACTTGAATTGATATTTGATTGATCTATATTTCAGTGGACACAAATTATATTATTCTGTTGTGCTCTAGTGATTAAACACTATAAATACAATGGCAGCCAGCTCTGAATGTTAGATCACTTGTCCATCTGAGGTAGTAGAAATAGGCTTTACTAAGGAAAATGCAGAGTCCAGTAAATAATGGTAATGAAGTAACACACACAGTTGAGAAAATAAATATTTTTTCTCCCTTTGTTGATACCATTTTAATAAACATTTTGATGGACATTATTAAACTGACCTAGCTTTATTATTGTTTGCTGCTTCTGCTGCTAAGTCGCTTCAGTTGTGTCCGACTTTGTACGACCCCATAGATGGCAGCCCACCAGGCTCCCCCGTCCCTGGGATTCTCCAGGCAAGAACACTGGAATGGGTTGCCATTTCCTTCTCCAATGCATGAAAGTGAAAAGTGAAAGTTAAGTCGCTCAGTTGTGTCTAACTCTTCACGGCCCCATGAACTGTAGCCTACCAGGCTCCTCCATCCATGGGATTTTCCAGGCAAGAGTACTATAGTGGGTTGCCATTGCCTTCTCCTTATTATTGTTTAAATATCCACTAATTAGAGAATGTAAATTATGTAATTAAATATTATAAGATGATTAAGCTGATTACTCAAGGAGATATAGTCAAAGGTATGATAACTTTTATGTATCATGTTGCCTGATGACTTTCTAACTGTAAGTTCATGCTAAAAAATGGTACCTCTCACAAATAAGTCTGGATTCATAGCTTAGAGCATGTCCTCTGGAGTCAAACTGGCTTCATGCTAAGTCCCTTCAGTTGTGTCCACCTCTTTGTGACCCTATGGGCTATAGCCTGACAGGCTCCTCTGTCCATGGAATTCTCTAGGCAAGAATATTGGAGTGGGTTGCCATGCCCTTCTCCAGGGCATCTTCCCGACCCAGGGTTCGAACGTGTGTCTCTTATGTCTCTAGGTCTCCTGTACTGGTAGGCAGGTTCTTTACCACAAGTGCCAACTAAATCTAAGTGCATGAACTTGGATTGTTTTTACAACTGTAAAATGGGATAATAATAGAACCTCAACAGAACGCTGTGAAAATTAAATACATGAGTATTCCATAAATTGATACTAGTATGATGGAAAGAGGAACTCTCACTCGTTAAGCACTGAGCATTTAAATTAAAACATAGACGTTTAGGTAAAAGAGAAGAGCAGTGTGAAGGAAAACTACTTAAAATTAGAATCTCTGGAGAATGCATAGTCGACTCAAATCCTGTGTGCATGCTAAGTCGCTTCAGACTATTTGCTATCCCATGGACTGTAGCCCGCCAGGCTCCTCTGTCTATGGGATTCTCCAGGTAAGAATACTGGAGTGGATTGCCATGCCCATCTCCTCCAGGGGATCTTCCCAACCCAGGGATTGAACCCATGTCTCTTATGTCTCCTGCATTGGGTTCTTTACCACTAGCGCCACATGGGAAGCCCTGACTCACATTCTAGTGCTCTACAAAGCCATAGAATAGCTTGGTGTGTTATTGGGATCTGATATCTTTATATCATAATTTTCTACAGGCAGAATGCTGGAGAAAGCATTTCAAACAATTCATGGTCAATGAAAATATTTAGAGATTTCAAAAATATCTTTTTCAGAAATTAATTCTGGAAAAATTATTTGCAATGACTGGGTCCTAAAGTTTGATTGAATATAAAAAAAGCCACTATAAAGAAAGGAGAAAATTACAGGTTTATCAAATCCTCATGAAAATGTTTATAGCCCACAGTATTGTGAATCTAGCTATAGGCCAGCATCGTATTCTCTGCCCAAGACAGTTCTTGTTTTATCTCTTTGCTTCATCCACTTTTACTATAACAGTGTTTCTGTTATAGTAAAAACTGTTTTGATATTTTAACTATGTTATATCACTATTAGTGATTTTAATGAACTTTTTGCAACTTTACAATAGTTATATGACTTTGGGAGCTTCAGATTAGAAGATCGTGTTTAGGTTTCCAAGATCAAGATCGCATATCTATCTGTCTATAGCACCTATCTATCATCTATCATCTACAGAAAAACAATACATTTGGTTTTAAACTTCTTCAACGTAGCCTTTGATCCTAGAGATATTTGGGACAAGTGCTTGACAGAGCAGCTCCCTATGTATCCTATGAAATGACATTGGAAAAAAGGCCAAAGACTTAATTTTAAGGGGAAAAAAAATAAAATCAATTACCGTTTATAAGGACTACATTGCAAGAAAGAAAAGAGGGATCACTCAACAGCCAGAGGCCAGAAAAATCCACAGCCCAGTTCCTTAAAGTACGAAATGCAAGCCTTCTTTTGTACATGAGTACCATTAAAACATCTTCCAAGAACTGCCTTGTGGTCAACAGGGAGTGTAATAGGCTCATTACCTTCAAGAAATAAAGAGGAGACCCATGACACTCCGGTAAGAAAGAAGAGCTCTCATGAACTTCAGCAGGGGTGAGGAAAGTGGACCTCTTTGATGTTTATTAATTCACAATTTAATTTAATTACTAATTTAACTGCAGTTGAAAGAGGTAGAATAAAAATGGGATCCTAATGAGAGTCACAGTGTTTATTCAGGGGAATAAAACTATGAACATCTCTGGAAATTTATATAGTGTTCATAATTTCATCCAGGGGGACAAACATTAAGAGTCTCTTTGGTAGTTGAATTTTAACTTTTGGAATAAGTGACATAAATTTCTGTTGATTATGGAGGTTGTTCTATGTTAAAGAGCACTGTCAATGACACGCTGATGAAGAAAAATCTTCAATTGCTCACATGTAACTTTAATGAAGTTGTCCAGTACAAGTGGGTCACACTCTACGGACACCAGCCTACATGTAATTTCCTAAAAGTAAATTTACTTGGGTACTGACGTCAAAAATACAACTCTATCAATGTCACCTTTATGTCAGCAAACAGATTAAGTGTTTCTAATATCCAGCATAATGACATTCTGTATGGTCTAGATCACATTTGTGATATTATATTTGATACAGTTGTAAACCTGGGAAGAATACGCCTGCCTAAGAGAATGGCTTTTTGTCTAGTCTTAAACATGTTACAGTTGCCAGTGTAAATCACTTGTCAGTCTATGGCAAATGTAACAGTGTTTTAATCTGAAAAAGGGGAGAAATAAAGTACAGATAATCTTTTTGGCCATTTTCTTGGCACCATCATACATTGGAGACTGACAGGTCCTTCAGTTGAGTGACAGGTGTCCTTTGAAATGCCTGTGAATCAGTATCTGTACAGACTGTTGAAATGCATATTTCCATCCTTATCGTAAAGGCTTGGATGGGTAAGATAGGTGCTGTTAACATTGCAAATAGCTCCAGAATTATTCATTGTCAGCTCCAGGCAAAGAATAGGAGGAAAGTTTTATTATTCACCATGCACAATAGCAGGAGGCTTAATGATTCTCAGTTACCTTGGCAGAATTGTCTGTCGACTTCAGGCACTAGCAGTGGGTGACACAGGTCTGGCCAAGTGTTAGAGCAAGATCATACATTCTGGTCCCATTTTAATTTCTAATACATTAATCTTTCCCTCCCAGATGCACAATGAATATTCCATAGACTCTTGTTTGTCAGAAGCTGTCTGGCTTTCATCTATTCAGGTGGTTTCATTGACTGTGAAAGCGTGCTTCAAAGGCCTGATCAGTCAATGACAACTGTCTCACAATAGCATTGAGTAATGCTTCCCTTTTTTTCCTTTCAGGCATCTGATAGACAACTTTGACACCTGATCTCTGGGGACCTGATGGAGTCATTCAGAGTTCTTAAGAGACTTCCCTTACTTTATCATTCCAGAAAGAATTGTCACAGGTGAATGTATCGCACTTTCTCAGGAGCTGAACCTGACCCTTGAATCCATCTCATTTGCACTGCAGGTTTCACAATGAATTAAAATGGATTAAGTTGGCTTAATGCTGTTTTACAAGCAAGCAAAAAGCACTGTGCCATTCATTTTTAATTTTAATCCTTTGTCTTAGCCTGCTAATTACTATTGTTTTAAGTTCATTATCCTGGCGTGCACATTGTTACTAGTTGGATGCTAATGCTTGTAAGCAGTGTCCTTACTTTTGCAGGTACTGACCCTTCAATTGTCAAATTAGTTCATGTCATTGCTGAACAGCCGACTCTGTAATCTACCATTCCCTCTTTAAAATTTTATTCTTCTCTTGTCTCTAATTAATTAAGCAATAACCCCGCTGAAGCATCTTATGCACAGACTCAAGTTCAAAAGCATTAAAAGGAGAAGGAGAAACTGGAAATTGGGTATGTGATTCCTCCAGTTTTTCTGACAAGCCTAGAAGAATTCTATTATACCATATATTTTGTCTGTAAAGCTTGCAAAATATGACCATAAAAACAATCTGAGTTGTATTTCCTATATCTCCCCACAACATTTTTTTCAAAATCTTCATTAAAAACAATAAAGATACTACAATGCTTCAGTTGACAGCAAAACATAAGGGAAAAAAAAAATCTCTGAGAAATGATCTGAAAAGATGAAACAGTCATTGAATTCACAGAACTCACTTCAGGTACACATTCAAAGTGTTGAATGTAATTTCTCATTTCAATGTAAGCATTATCTCCACACTGTCCTCCTGGAGGTCAGCCAGCTCTTGGAACACTTTCAGTGAAAGGAACGTCACAACTTCACAGTTGTATATTCTGCTTATTACAAAGTTCATTTCTATTATGAATTGAAATCTACCTGCCTCTAAATTCCATCCACTGGTCACAGTTATATGTTCTGGAGCCACATACACACAAAAGACTACTCTCTTGGTCTCATGACTACACTTGGGTTCTCTGAAGCATATCTTCCCAAAGATTTTTCAAGAGACTGAATATACCCAGTTCCTGTACTCATTATTGTAATACAAATTTGAGACCCTCTTCTAATCATAGTCACTCTCTTCTGAACATGTTTCTCTGTGTTTTTTCCAACATGCAATTACTTATTAGAGATAAGAAATGTTTGGGAAGTAAATCTAATCTTCTGTGCTGCTGCTGCATCACTTCAGTTGCGTCGGACTCTGTGTGACCCCATAGATGGCAGCCCACCAGGCTCCCCCGTCCCTGGGATTCTCCAGGCAAAAACACTGGAGTGGGTTGCCATTTCCTTCTCCAATGCATGAAAGTGAAAAGTGAAAGTGAAGTCGCTCAGTGGTGTCTGACTCTTAGCGACCCCATGGACTGCAGCCTGCCAGGCTCCTCCATCCATGGGATTTTCCAGGCAAGAGTACTAGAGTGGGGTGCCATTGCCTTCTCCAAATCCTCTGTGAAGACCAACAAATTCAATAAAAACATAAATTCTTGCCATCAACTGTATCAACCTACCCGGAATTTAACGCACTTGCTTTGCTTCCCTTCCTAATCATAATGGAAGAAATGTTCTCAATGCCATGCACTCCTGCTTCTCTCCCCTCTTGCCCATTCAAAGACTTTACACTTGCAGCTATTCCTCCTCTTGCAAACATCACCAGTTCCTCCCTTTCAACCAGATCAGTTTAATAAGAAAACAATCATGTCATTTTCTATTTAAAAGTACCCCTCACCTAGGTCATGGTTCAGTGACTAAGATCTGTACTCCCAATGCAAGGGCCCTGGGTTCAATCCCTGGTCAGAGAACTAGATTCTACCTGCTGCAACTAGAAGTTTGCATGCCACAACTAAAGATCCCTCACACTGCAACTAAGACCCAGTAGAGCAAAATAAATAAATTAAATAAATATTTAAAAATAAATACATAAATAAATTCTACTGTATCTACTGCCTCATTTCCCCCTCTCTCTTTCACAGAGAATTAGTATTGAGTTGTCAGCATTCAATGTCTCCACCTCTTCTTGTTATAGTATCTTCTCAGAATACTCTAGCAAAGTTTTAGTCACACTGTTTCCTGAAGATGTTTTTGTCTGTGAGTTCCATATTGTCACAATTAATAGATTCTTCATTATTCTAATTTACTCAGTCTCTTAGGAACATTCAGTCTTTCCCTTCTTGAAATATTTTCTTCTCTTAAATGTAGATACACCATGATATCCTGATTTAACCTCATGTTCCATTGGCTACTTCTTTTTAGTCTTTGCTAGCCTTCTCTTTCTCATTCTGACCTCAGTATTACAGAGGCTTTGATTCTTGACCTTTGACTTCTTCTCTATTTACATTCACATTTTAAATGATCTCATTTGATCCCATGATTTTAAATGACTTCCATATGTTAATGTCTCCCTAAATGATATTTTCCATTCTGGACTCTTCTGAGAACTTCGGACTCATATATTCACATTCCCATTTGACATCTCCATTAGTTTTATAATAGGCATGTAATCCCTTACATGCTTAAAATGAAACATTTCACTTTTTTTTCACATAATGATTGTTTAGATACTCGGCCCAATCTTTCTCCCTTCCCTCACCCAGATGGCTAAAAAAAGTAGAGAAGACATACTTTTGAGTCATCTAAAATGCAACCAAAATCTCAGAAGACAACAAGGAATTATCAAGTCAAATGTAGAGACAAAATGGAAATCAGGAGAGGTAAATGAGCATGGCAGCTGTTGCAAGATGAGCAGAACAGTAATCAAAACTTGGACCCCACCCCACCCCAAATTTGAGAATCTAACAGGAGAATTGTTTCTCAATAATGATTTGGGATCCCAAAGAACTCCACTTCTTGGAGAGAAGATAAAATAGGAAGGGAAAAGCTCTCACATGAAATTTCAGCATGATTTTGAGTTGACTGGATTATCTAGGGGAAACCTCTGGTCTTGAACTTAGTTTAAATCGATTATGGATCACTGTTATCTCTGGAAACTTGGCAGAATGAATCACAAATTCCCTCTGGAGGTGGTGGCAGTCATCCTAAGTTTCTTAAAAGATTGAAGGCAAAAGGAGAAGAGGGCAATAGAGGATGAGATGGTTAATTAGCATCACCTACTAAATGAACATGAATATGAGTAAACTCTGGGAGATAGTGAAGGACACGGAAGCCTGGTGTGCTGCAGTACATAGGGTGACAAAGAGTTGGATCCAACTTAGCAACTGAACAACAAAAACAAAACCTCTTATAACTACCAATATATGTATATTTCCATCCCATAATTTAAGATAACCAGGAATACAGGAAATAAGTCACAATGAAGGAAAAACTCTAAAAGAAAAATGAGGTAACAGAGTGAACTATAAATACTTCTCAGAAAAAGATTATAGTACAATTTTGCTTACAAATGAGAAGCTCGTTACCTATAGGTGAAATTTAAAAATTGACGAATCAGATTAAAAAAAAAAAAAGATACAAATCTACTAGACATGAAAGGAGGAAAAACTGGCTACAAAACCACAAAATTAACTTTGGATTATCCCCTTCTCCTTAAATCCTCCTCCTTATGCAATCTGCCCATCTTAGTTAGTGATTACCCTTTATTGAGTCCCTCAGATGACATGTCTTTCCTCCTCAACATTCAATCCATCAACAATGCTGTTGATTACACTCCCAGAACTTGCAATATTAAGATATTTTTCAGCAATTTTACTGTTATAATCTTGCCCACACTGCTATAATCTATCACCTGAACTAATGCAATACCCTATTAAATGATCTCCCTGATTTTTTATCATTGTCCTCTAATTTTTTCTGGTGGAGCCCAAAGAGATCTTTGAAAATTTTGTATCAGATCCTATCAATTTTCTTCCTAAAACCCTTCAATGGCTTGTTGTTGTTTAGTCACTAAGTTGTGTCCGACTCTTTGCAACCCCTTGGACTGTAGCCTGCCAAGCTCCTCTGTCCAAGGGATTTCCCAGGCAAGAATACTGGAGTGGGTTGCCATTTCTTTCTCCACTTTATGGTTTCCTTTCCCTTAAAAAAGCTTATGAAGTCCTACATGATCTCCTGATATATTTTTCTTATACCATGCTCTCATCTGCCTTTCTTGAGCATATAAGCTTAACTTCACCTCATAATCCTTGCACATACTAATATCTCTTTCTGGAATGTACCCTTCTTTTATACAAGATAGCTCAAGAGTCATCTCTACATTGACTCCCCTGATAATTCCATCTAACCCCCACCTCATCAATCATTCTATAGTATGTCTTGTTCTTTTGCATTTACCACTCTCTTAAAATATATTAATTATTCATTAATTAACTTATAAGACCTTACCACTCTGGTTCACGGTTCTATTTTCAGAGCTCAAAGTAGTGTCTGGCAAAGAGTAGGGGCACAAAAATATTTTCTGAATGATTAAGTACTTACTTGACTAGATGAACCTTTGTTGGCAAAGTAATGTCTCTGCTTTTGAATGTGCTATCGTCTAGTCAAGGCTATGGTTTTTCCTGTGGTCATGTATGGATGTGAGAGTTGGACTGTGAAGAAGGCTGAGTGCCGAAGAATTGATGCTTTTGAACTGTGGTGCTGGAGAAGACTCTTGAGAGTCCCTTGGACTGCATGGAGATCCAACCAGTCCATTCTGAAGGAGATCAGCCCTGGGATTTCTTTGGAAGGAATGATGCTAAAGCTGAAACTCCAGTACTTTGGCCACCTCATGCGAAGAGTTGACTCATTGGAAAAGACTCTGATGCTGGGAGGGATTGGGGGTAAGAAGAGAAGGGGACGACAGAGAATGAGATGGCTGGATGGCATCACCAACTCGATGAACGTGAGTCTGGGTGAACTCCAGGAGTTGGTGATGGACAGGGAGGCCTGGCGTGCTGCGATTCATGGGGTCGCTGAGTCGGACAGGACTGAGCGACTGATCTGATCTGATCTGATCTGATCTAAGTACTTACTTTACATCTTATATTAGCATAATTGACAACTTTATTATAAACATATGTTTCTGTGAAAGTTTATCATGGGAAAGTCATTTGCAAAGATATTTCTCATTTTTCTCCACTGTTTAGTGAATGAGTGCGTGTTAAGTGGCTTCAGTCCTGTCCAACTCTTTGCAACCCGGTGGTCTGTAGCCTGCTAGGCTCCTTTGTCCCTGGGGATTCTTCAGGCAAGAATACTGGAATGGGTTGCCATTTCCTTCTCCAGGGGGTCTTACTGACCCAGAGATCAAACCCACCTCTCTTATGTCTCCTGCATTGAAAAGCATGCTCTTTACCACTAGGGCCACAAATTATGAAATTGTGAGAAAGAAAATGTGGTTTAGACTATTTGTGATGTCCAATAAACTACAAGTTTCACTAAAGTGCCAGTGAATGAGGGGAAGCATTTGTAGCATATCTAAGAGGCCTTCAGTTCGTGTCTTGATAAAACTATGGAGAGGTCTAAATCTTGAGTACTAAAAATACAAATCATGGAGGGTATATATTTAAAAATAAAAATTGGTTTATTGACCAAGAACATATCTTCTGATGAATTTCTTAAATGTTATAGAAATTCTGAGAGTGCTAAATAAGTGACCAGTAGAGGAGTTCAGTGAAAGAAAGTCCTTGGAATTTAGTTAAGGATTGAAATTGGCCAAAAGGTGAACACGGAGAAAGCGAGATGGCTTTTAGAAGAAGAAGGAGATACAGTTTAACGGAAAAGACAGATACTTTATTTGGGAACAGAGGTATCTGAATTATATGGAGGCTTGCATTGCCAGGAAGGAGAGACTAGAGCAGAGTTTGAAAGGCAGGGCAAGCCCAATGAAAGTGTCATTATATTAAAGGACAGGGGGGACAAGATTGAAAATGGACATAATAAAAACTATGGAAGGCATCATGTTAATGGGCGTTTGCCAGAATGTGAGAAGTGCTTCTTGCATTCCTTTGTTCGTTCTCCACAACAACTGGGATATAAGGAGGGGCTGGTTTTGATTCCTGTTTTAAAATTGAGGAAGTAGCAATTTTAAAAGGTTTAAAGTACTTGCAAGGCAAGTACTTTTAGTGAGGAACTCAGCATTTTCACCCTATTCTTTCTGAGTCTTAAATCCTTTCTTACTGAACATTCCTTATAAAGCTTTCTCTTCAACTTAAATCTAGGGTGTGCAAGTTCTGCAGCAAAACCCTGAAGGTTTTCACAGGTCCCTTTTAAAATTTGCTGTTGCTTTCCGATGAGAGAGTGAGAGAGTGTGTGTGTGTGTGCACACAAGCGTGCCTGCGCCACTGCCTCTATTTGTAATAACACATCGGATTTCTAGGGCCTGAGGTTTCCTTGGCAGGCAGCCATCTATTCCCACCTTCTCAAGCTTGTGGCTACAACAGTTGGCATTCCATTTTCCTGCCTGCTCTTTTTAGACATTTTTTCCATCTGATTAGTTATTTAAAATCTTCCTGCAGTGTTTGTTGAGCTTCACCTGTTAGTTGCTTTTCCTGTATTTAGAGGTTAAAATGTTATGTTGGTGCCAGCTTAATAAAGCCTAACAAGAGATGAATTCACACAACCATTTGAACTAAGCAGATGGCAAGGTATGGTCTGAAAGTTGAATAGCTTATTGTTGTGCCTGCCTTAATATAAGAGGTAAAAATTTCAATGGATTTCATCTATAGAATAAGGGGCTCAACATAAAATTAAGCCCAATTATACTAATTGGCTAACAATGATTTAAAAAAGAATTTCTTTTAATTTGCTAATTGCAATACCCTTGTTTAATTGAATTATAACAAGTCTCCGAATAAATTTTGTTATTACTGCTAGCAATAACATTTTTAAAAGTAATGGATCTCAAAGCCTTAGGAAGGCAGCCTGCTTAATGAACTAGACCACTTGGACCCTCAAGCTCTGAGAGTCAAAAATCTGAGTCAAGAACATCAGGGACTAACTTTTAGGCTATTCAATTTAACTAATAATCACTCAAGAGTGATTAGTAACTGCTCAGTACATACTAGCAAAATGAGAGAGATGGATCCTACTTGAAGTGAGAGTAAGCAACAATGACCAAAAGAGCTATGTTAGACAGAGACAGACTTATTGGGGGAACCATAACCATTTGCTCCATTGGCTTGTTTTGACATGAATTTGTGTACTCTTAGATCACAGGACTTTCTCTGTTGTTTAGTCACTAAATTGTATCCAACTCCTTGCGACCCCATGGACTGTTGCCCCAACAGGCTCCTCGGTCCATATAATTTTCCAGCCAAGAATACTGGAGTAGGTTGCCATTTCCTTTTCCAAGGGATCTTACCAACCTGGGGATCAAACCCACCTTCTGCATTGCAGCAGACTCTTTACCATCTGAGCCATCAAGAAAGCCCTCAGTTCAGTTCAGTTCAGTCACTCAGTCCTGTCCGACTCTTTGTGACCCCATGAATCGCAGCACGCTAGGCCTCCCTGTCCATCACCAACTCCCAGAGTTTACCCAAACTCATGTCCATCGAGTTGGTGACGACGTCCAGCCATCTCATCCTCTGTCGTCCCCTTCTCCTCCTGCCCCCAATCCCTCCCAGCATCAGGGTCTTTTCCAATGAGTCAACTCTTTGCATGAGATGGCCAAAGTATTGGAGTTTCAGCCTCAGCATCAGTGCTTCCAATGAACACTCAGGACTGATCTCCTTTAGGATGGACTGGTTGGATCTCCTTGCAGTCCAAGGGATTCTCAAGAGCCTTATCCAGCACCACAGTTCAAAAGCATCAATTCTTTGGCGCTCAGCCTTCTTCACAGTCCAACTCTCACATCCATACATGACCACTGGAAAAACCATAGCCTTGACTAGATGGACCTTTGTTGGCAAAGTAATGTCTCTGCTTTTGTATTTTCTTTTTTTTTTTTTTTTTAATTTTATTTTATTTTTAAACTTTACATAACTGTATTAGATTTGCCAAATATCAAAATGAATCCGCCACAGGTTTACATGTGTTCCCCATCCTGAACCCTCCTCCCTCCTCCCTCCCCATTCCATCCCTCTGGGTCGTCCCAGTGCACCAGCCCCAAGCATCCAGTATCGTGCATCGAACCTGGACTGGCAACTCATTTCATACATGATATTTACATGTTTCAATGCCATTCTCCCAAATCTTCCCACCCTCTCCCTCTCCCACAGAGTCCATAAGACTCTGCTTTTGAATATGCTATCTACGTTGGTCATAACTTTTCCTCCAAGGAGTAAGCATCATTTAATTTCATGGCTGCAATCACCATCTGCAGTTATTTTGGAGCCCCAAAAAATAAAGTCTGACACTGTTTCCCCATCTATTTCCCACAAAGTGATGGGACCAGATGCCATGATCTTCATTTTCTGAATGTTGAGCTTTAAGCCAACTTTTTCACTCTCCTCTTTCATTTTCATCAACAGGCTTTTTAGTTCCTCTTCACTTTCTGCCATAAGGGTGGTGTCATCTGCATATCTGAGGTTATTGATATTTCTCCTGGCAATCTTGATTCCAGCTTGTGTTTCTTCCAGCCCAGCATTTCTCATGATGTACTCTGCATATAAGTTAAATAAGCAGGGTGACAATATACAGCCTTGACGAACTCCTTTTACTATTTGGAACCACTCTGTTGTTCCATGTTCAATTCTAACTGTGGCTTCCTGACCTGCATATAGGTTTCTCAAGAGGCAGGTCAGGTGGTCTGGTATTCCCATCGCTTTCAGAATTTTCCACAGTTTATTGTGATCCACACAGTCAAAGGCTTTGGCATAGTCAATAAAGCAGAAATAGATGTTTTTCTGTAACTCTTGCTTTTTCAATGATCTGGCAGATGTTGGCAGTTTGATCTCTGGTTCCTCTGCCTTTCCCAAAACCAAATAGCCCTTACCAAATTTGGCTCTAACACTAAATTCTGGTCCTCATTTCAGCTTTTTTTTTTTTTCAAGAGAAACTGCTCTTTATCCACCTATGCATATGCTTGGTCAGAGAAATACAGCCAACTATTTTCTAGATCCCAGTTTTCACTATCATCTTTGCTTTTAGATGAGACCCCTTTATATTAATGTCATTTATTTACTCCGGGAGTTGGTGATGGACAGGGAAGCCTGGCGTGCAGCAGTCCATGGGATCGCAAAAAGTCGGACATGACTGAGCTACTGAAACGAACTGATTTAATTTATTGTTGGCGTCCTACAACTTTGATGATTTTGGTATCAGAATCAAGGTTTCCTTACTTAGAGCTTTCCCCATCATTTTGGGAAACTCCAAAAATATTAGTGAGGCTACCACTTTTGTGTCACAGTTTTTTACCTTTTCAACTCAAATATGATTTTTTTTTTTCCTGTTCCATTTTGACATATTCTTTCCTGGTGACTCAGCGATACAGAATCTGCCTTCAATGCAGAAGACTCTGGTTTGATTCCTGGGTCGAGAAGATCCTCTGGAGTAGGGAATGGCAATCCACTCCAGCATTTTTGCCTGAAGAATCCCATAGACAGAGGAACCTGGTGGGCTACAGTCCATAGGATTGAAGAGTTGGACATGACTGAAGTGACTTAGCCGCAGGCACTCATGCACCCATGGCCACATCTTACACCTTTACAAAGAGAGAACACATTGCTTCCAAAATCTTAAATTTAGCTATTTTAGTTTCATCTCTCTCACTGCATCCCATTTTTATCTGACTTCCTTCTTTCCTTGCCAAGTCACTTCACTTTTCATTTTTATTAGAATTAATATAAATTGTCCTTCTTATTTTTAAATAAATATTTCAATCAGATCAGATCAGATCAGTTGCTCGGTCATGTCTGACTCTTTGCGACCCCATGAGTTGCAACAAAATAATATCTCTCCTCCTAGGAATTTCTATAGAATGTCTTGTATATTCTTGCATTTTCAGAAAGTGTAGGAAAATTCTGTGATTATATTTTATTGTCCAGCAGACCAACTTTGTGTTTTTTCTTTTTTCTTTTTTTTACAATATACACTATTTTGATCTGCCGTCCTGTCTTGAAACTTGATATTCATTCTTTGGTACAGTTAGGTTGATTTTTGCTCCTCCTACCCCACAGAAACTCCTCTCTTCAAAGTCACCAACTGCATAGTTAATATGGACTTCCCAGGTGGTTCAGATAGCAAAGAATCTGCCTGTGATGTGGAAAACCTGAGTTCAATCCCTGGGTTGGGAAGATCCCCTGGAGAAGGAAATGGCAACCTACTCCAGTGTTCTTGCCTGGAGAATTCCATGGACAGAGGAGCCTAGCAGACTATAGTCCATGGGAACACAAGGAGTCGGACATGACTGAACAACTAACACCTTTACTTATGTTATTAAACATCCGTCTAGATATTTAATGGAGTTAATCAGTCTTTCTTTTAAAGACTGGTGTTCTAAGCAGCATGATGTCAGCTCTCATTTCTTCTTGCTTATACACTCTTCTTGTCTTGTGAGTTTTGACATACATGCTTTTTTTGAATTATCCTCACTACTTATATGCTAAAGATTCTCCCAAAGCTCTGACTTCTCTGTTGAAGTCACATCTACTCAAATACCTACTGAATATTTGTACTATATGTTCTAGAAGTATCTTAAACTCGACTTGTAAAGCTCCTCTTTATTATAAACTTATAAACCTGATATTCTTCCTATACTCCCCAGTTGGAAGACTAATGCTATCACCAATCTCTCCCAACTCGGAGCAGAGGGAACTTGGAAAGCTTCCGCACTGGACACCGTTACCACCATAGTCTCTCCTTTTTTCTTCTTACATATTTTCTCTGTATCTCTGCTGCCATTGGTTACCTCATGTTCCCTTTATTTATTTACTTATTTACCTAAATTACTGCAGTGGCCGCCTCTAAATGCTCATTCCAGTGGACCTACCTCCATATTGCTGTCATCTAATTTTGTTACTCTCTGCTTAAAATCCTCTGGTGCTTTTCTGTTGGGTGAATAAAGACCAGGCATACAAAGATTATATGTAAAGTCTTAAATTATCTGCAACTTCCATCTAACTTCCCTTCACATTAATCTGCCACATTGAAATGCAAGGCATATCAGCTATAACCTTTTCCTAGTTTGTAAAACAACATGTACTCTCGCCACCTTCCAGTTTCTTCCATCTGCCCTCCTGTCTCCACCAGGATAATTCTTACTGTTCTTCCAAAAGTCCTGGGAAGTCATGTCTTTTGAATAACCTGTTATTTGCTGCTATAACTTTGCGTATCTGTCTCTACTGTAATTTGTGTAACTGCACCTGTCTTCTTTCTTCATGGACTGTTAGTTTCTTGAGGTTATGAATTACAATCTTCATGTCACCCATAAGAACTTTAAATAATATGTGCTCAATTAATATTTATTGAATATAAAGGCAGATAAAATTATAAAAATCAGATCAACACTGTATGTGCCATTTATTCTTTTAAATGTCAGTTTTAGAATCATGTAATTCCTGAGGGAATTCTGTGCCTATTACTGAGGAACTTAGTTGTTTTGCTTTGCACATTCCAATATCTTCATTTTCTATGTTCTCCCTACATTCAGATACAATAATATTTCATTAATCTTACTGGAAAAAATATATATATTGAAAAATAGGCAAATTTTCTATGAGTAAGCAGTAAATAAGATGACTCTTTAGAAATTAACATAAAATGAATTGAAAATCTGGTAGAGAAAAAAATTAGGCCATTCAAACTTGGAAAAGAGACAATTTACCTAAATGCATCGATGATAGGTCATTATACTAGTTTCTTTATCAAAAATATAATAAAGGTCAAGAAAGACTACCTTTTAATTAGTACAGTTACTGCTCACATTTTCTGAAGAGTGTTCTGATATATCTTTGTTTGGTGCTTCCTTCCTTCATACGAGTCAGCAGGGCCTGTTTATGAATTATTTCACCAAGTACATTTAAATTTTTGATCTTCTATACTATAGTCTTCAATTGTGATTTTGTAGGAGAATTCTAATGGAATCGCTGAATCTTAGTGGCTTTTACTTTGGGATGTTGTGCCAATGCAGGGTACAGACAACCTTTTTTCTGCAGGGCGATGTTGACACACATCTGCTCCAATACATTAACGTTTCCATCCCAACTGACTCAGTTGGCAGGAACAGGCTCACTCCTCTTTGTGAATACACAAGTAGGGAGGGGGCACTGAAAGGGAGAGAGGCATTTTACAATTTGTCAAGATATATATTCCAGCTTACTTTAAAAAACAAGTACTGAGTCCAACTTGAGCTAATAAGCTAATGACTGCTTATCCTTTACTATTAAGCTTCAAAGCAGCTCTTAACTAAATGAGCCAATTATTATATCACTTTGTATTTTTTCATTCCTTCCTGTTAAATCATGCATTGGGTATTATATAGAAGTCTTATGCTTATTAAAAAATAACCAGTATGTATGAGCTTATGAAAGGAAACCTCACTCAGATTTTTAAAAAGCAAATGAAAACCTTCAGATCTAACTGGTGCCATATGGTATACTCAGAAACACTTGTAAAAGGAAAGTTAAACCTTGAATATATTAATGATTTTTTGCTGAAAGAAAAAAAAGCCTCTTTTCCATCTTCGCATCTGAAAAGACTTCTGAGTAGGGCATTATGGAACACTTTTCTACACAAAGAAGTGAATTCAGTAACATAAACCTTGTATTGATTTTATTATACTTATAAATAGTGAATGGTTTGGAGCAAGACAAAACATTAACATTATGCCTTGATATTGCTCTTAATATATTAAAGACTTGAAGATATTCATAGCTGACTTTCCACTTATTTTTTTTTCCCATTCCATTTCTCAAAAAAAAAAAAACCAAAACAAAAAACCCTCTTTAATCTGACCTTGATGTAAAGACACAAGCACAATCAATCAGTTGTGAGATACACGAATAACCTTTAGAGGAGGGAGTCACATTCCCCTGCCTTTCTTTTTTTTTTTTTCTTCTTCTTCTATGTGAAGTCTCTTACTTTTAATTTATACTAATATGTAAAGCATCTACTGAAGAGGTTGATTTGTTATTTTTTGTTCTTTCTAAATGCAAATGTGAAAGACCCAGAAAGCAATGAAAAATAAAGAAGTGTTAGGTTAAGGAGAACACCTGTACCTCTACACTTTTTTCTCCTTATCAAATTGTCAACATTAAGCTTGCCCATTGTTTAAAAAAAACAAGAGTACTTTAATTTCAACCATTTTGAAGAGCGAACTTTCTAAATATCTTGCATGAATGCTATATACATAAATATGCATATCTTTTTATTCTTTCATGTACCATGACACACATCTCATTTGTTGAGGTAGAATAATATTTTCCTAGCATAGAGCTAAGAAAATGTATGGGATTGAATTTTTCTTTTCTGGCTTACTTGAAGCTGTAAGAATTTTGGGGGGGATGGAATGTAGGTTTCCCAATGGACAGAATGAAACACTTTGACAAAGGGTCTCAGCATAAATAGTAGCTCCCCATTTCAACTTACATGTAGAGTGTTTTCCCAAACTACACAATTATTTGTCCAGGTCTTTGAGGTATGGGCTTCCCTGGTGGTTCAGATGGTGAAAAATCTGCCCATGATATAGGACACCTGGGTTCAAACCCTGGGTTGGGAAGCTCTCCTGGAGAAGGGAATGGTAACCCACTCCAGTGTTGATACCTGGAGAATTCCATAGACAGAGGAGCCTGGTGGTTCACAGCCCATGGGGTTGCAAAGAGTCAGACATGACTGAGCAACTAACACTTTGACTTTTTATGACCTGATGGAAGAAGCATCAACACCTTGACACACCTAAAGCAACTCTGACCATCTCAGAGGGTTTCTACTGTTTCCTAGACTGGGAGTTAAATCTCTTTTGTCTCCATATTTCTTTAGTTAGCAATATGCGTCTCCTGCATTGTAGGTGGATTCTTGACCGCTGAGCCCCTGGGAACTTAATACTATGAATGGGCAAATCAGAAAACTTAGACTTTTTGGGGGGCAAGAATGATGCAAGAAAGCCCATTTGTCTAAATAATGTCTAAAAGGCACATCGTTTTCACTGCTGTGCTAGAAAAATAGCAAAAGTAGTAGAAAGAAGAAAACTTTTAAATAAAAGCACATTTAAACAAATGAACGGGGAAAAAAAGGAAGGCAAAGAGCACCAATCAGAGGCTAACTTCAGTAAGATAAAAGTCATTTAGCAGGAGTTTGCTAGTGAATATATTTGTGATTATGGAGAAAGTATATTTCACTTTTACCAAGTAGAATTTCTAGAATGAGATGAGTCCATATTCTTTGAGAACATAGGAGACTTTACTCTTTCTTTATAGACAAATTTACTTTGAAATAGGTACATGAAAATGGCATGCCTGTCTGATATTATTCCACTTGTTTCTAATATTCACTTGTTTCTAGTTTCCACTTGTTTCTAATGTTCAACTTACATTTAAATTTGGGTACCTTTAAAAATTTTCACAAGTATATTGTGAGGTAAATTTGAAATTGCTTCCAATTGATAAAATATTAATTTCCTAGATATTAAAAAAAAACAGTTTGGTATACTTTGGCTCCATGATATTTTATGCTTTTCATATTATACCCTGCAAAGTGGACCCAATGACTGTGAAGCTATAAAAACCTTTCATTTTCAAATAATGCTTTGTGTAACACAACAACAGTAACATTTGATGTATCTTCTCCTAGCATTTTTTCTAATTCTTTTATTTTATTACCAAGTTGAATATTTTTTACCCTAACTTTTTTTCACTTGTTATTACATCACAAATGTTTCCATGACACTACATACTCTAAGTAATCATGATTTTTAATGACTAAACAACATTGAATTTGTGATTTGTCGTAATTAGCATGTGTCTTATAATTGACTATCTAAATTATTTTTAATATATCAAAACCAAAATATTTTCCAAAGTTACCTTGTATGCATATTTTACTGTATCTATTATAGTCTCACAAATGGAATTATTGGACAAAGTTATTATTACATTTTTGATTAATTTTTGAAATTATACAAGTAATGTGAACGTCAGAAACAAAGCAATATAAAGGTACTTAAAGTACACATGATGGTCTCCTTTTGTTTTTTTCGTGTTTTCCCCTGTTGGTAGCTCATTTTCAATACTTTCACATGCACATATGTCCATATGGAGATAAAGGTTTTAGTTATATAAATAAAAATGTTTTATATGTATTACAACACTATTTCATAATATGTATTATAGTTCCTTATTAGCATGCTTAAAAAAATTTTTTTTAATGTATTTAAAATCTCATCACCCAGATATCTCTGTATTGGGACACTTAATTTGTAAACAAAATATATAGTTATATAAAAAGATAGAAAGTAAAAACCCTAGAAAGATAAAAACTGTAAGTAGTCCCTTCCAGTCATCATTTCTCCCCCATCCCTCTATCCAAAGGTAAGTGCTCTTAAAATTTTTCTGTGATTCTTTCCAATTAAAGAAGCATCAGTATCATCTTAACTTGTTTTAAATAACAAATTCTCAGGTATGCATTGGGTAATTTTTATTCCAAGTGTCAGTATTTTTCATACAAAGAAATAAATTGTAAGTCAGATGAAGATGCTATTTTCTGAGGTGTTTATTAGGTTGTGAAGATGAGATTTTCTCCCAATTATGATAGACTGGGCTAGAATTCTAATTATTAATAAGGTCTATTTATTGTGCAGAGAGGCAAGGTAACATGGCTCCTAGGAAAATGAGCTGAAGAGAACCCATGAGAGAAAGTTGCCTCTTTGTGGAAGGGTTATTCATGCTGAGAACTGCTTGAGAAATTAAACCCAGGCAGGATGCCCCTAGTTCTGTCTTCAATTAGATTAGAGGCCATAAAACAGTTTAAAAGTGTGGTTTTCAGCAGAGTGGATGTAAAGGACAAAGGGCAAAGGGTAATTAGCTTCTGACCTGGAAGAGCTCATAAGAGAAGAAAATTCCAGTAAAATGGCTTTACTGTGACCATTTCAATATATGTATGAGTATGAAGCAGTATGTGTTCATCAGTAATAGAAGTCTATTTTTATTAGAATGCTACATGGCAGGTCACACACTCAAATGGCCACACAGCGGGCAGCCGCACGAATGAGTGAAGCTGGTCTGAACTGGTGGGTGTAAGAGATCGTGCACCACTCAAAGGCACAACTGACTCCTGTCATTTGGGGAAGGCCAAGATGGGGGCTGAGGTTGCTGTATCACAAAATATTTTAAGAGATCCAGATATAAGGACATTCATGTGCAATCTGCTATGGTATGCTGCTGCTGCTGCTGCTAAGTCGCTTCAGTCGTGTCCGACTCTGTGCAACCCTAAATGTTGGTAATTATTTTAATTTTAAAATAACATATGGACCAATCAACATGTGTGATAAACCAAGTCCAAGGAGCTCCAGGTTGGGGCTTCTGACTAGGCTATTTGGGACAGTTATACAATGTCAAGTCTTTTAAGCCAAGGTAGAATAGTTTCAATGACAGTACTTCTTACTCAACCTTTCATTCAGAGATAAAATATCTTTCTGTTGTCATTGTTGCTCAGTGTCTAAGTTGTGTCCAACTCTTTGTAACTCTATGGACTGCAGCACGCCAGGCTCTTCAGTCCTCCAGTGTCTCCTAGAGTTTGTTC
This sequence comes from Bubalus kerabau, assembly GCF_029407905.1. Lineage (NCBI taxonomy): Eukaryota > Metazoa > Chordata > Mammalia > Artiodactyla > Bovidae > Bubalus > Bubalus kerabau. The sequence goes on from NC_073626.1 coordinate 92,936,170, forward strand.
ACATTCATGTCCATTGAGTCGGTGATGCTATCTAACCAAGTCATCCTCTGCTGCCCTCTTCTCCTTTTGCCTTTAATCTTTCTCAGCATTGGGCCTTTTTGATGAGTCAGCTCTTCACATCAGGTGGCTAGAATAATAATAGTCCTTCCAATGAATATTTAGGGTTGATTTTCTTTAGGATTGACTGGTTTGATCTCCTTGCAGTCCAAGGGACTCTCAAGAGTCTTCTCCAACACTACAGTTCAAAAGGAACAATTCTTCAGTGCTCAGCTTTCTTTATGATCCAGCTCTCACTACTGGACTATGATCCATTTCTTTATGATCCGTACTCTCACTATGACTACTGGAAAAACCATAGTTTGACTATATGGATCTTTGTTGGCAAAGTGACCTTTTTGTGTCCTTTAACATTTCAAGCATAAGCAGTCCCAGATATTATCACACTAAGTGAAGTAAATCAGACAAAGACAAATATAGGATATCACTCGTAAGTGGAATCTAATTTAAAAATGATACAAATAAACTTATTTACAAAATAGAAACAGACTTACATATTTTGAAAACAAATTTATGGTTTCCAAAGGGGAAACTTGAGAGTAAGGGATAAATTAGGAGGTTGGGATTAACATACACACACTACTGCATATAAATAGCTAACCAACAAGGACCTCTGAATAACACAGAGAACTCTGCTCAATATTCTGTAATAACCTATATGGAAAAAGAACATGAAAAAAATGAATACATGCATATGTATAATTGAATCACTTTGCTCTACACCTGGAATTAACAAAAAATTGTAAATCAGGTATATTGCAATAAAACTGAAAAAAATTTTAAAAAGTAAAGTTTTTGAACAAAATTTTCTGAAAAATCATAAGCAGTCCAGGACGGATACGGTGGCTCTGCCTCCCTGCACACACAGCTTCCAATTTATGACCAAGATCATGTTTCAGCTACTGCCATTAAATTATCTTATGGCCATTTAAGGCAATGGGAAATTTAAAAAAAAGAAAGAAAGAAATGGATGACATGTTCATTCCCTTTGAGAACAGCACCCAGTTATTTTATGTGCTATTTTCACTTATACCCAAATGGCCAAAACTGAGTTGCATGATCATATTTAGCAGCCAGAGAAGCTAAAAATGTAATATTTGTGCTTGGCAGCTACGTGTTCATCTTAAGTTTGATGGATATATTTGTAAAAGAAGAGGAAACACCAGTATTCTCTACCACTACAACCCTAGTGTACTAGGCTCTGCTATGTTAGGAAGATTCCAGTAAAATATACTTTTATGTAACTGTAACTTTCATGTTTATGGTCACAAATAGTTCAAACTCCAGTAAGGCTTTATATTCTTGAGGAGGAACATTATCTAAGAAAAGGGAACAGTGTGATCAAAGGAATCAAAGATCTGAGAAATGTGGTGCTTTAAATGATATTGAAAGTTTAGCTCAAAATTTATCAGATTTTTCAACACAATGACACTCTAGGGAAGAAAACACTATGGAGAAAATATAGCTGTGGAAGCTGATCTCTGATCTTAGAACCTTTCTAATTCCACATTATACTGCTAGCCTGAGAAGTTCTGCCTTTATTCTGTCATAGCCAGCCACTTCATGAGTAGGGAACCAGCCACTCTTTGTCAGCCTACAAAGCTTTGCCAGCCTACAAAAATACTGCCTAATCCTTCCTGAATCACCCAACTGAATCACCCATCATTAGGAAATAAAGTGCCTTAAAAAGAAGAAAAAAAAAAAAAAAAAAAGACTAGATCGTCATAGCACCAAAACTAACCTTAATATTTGGTGCTTTAAAAAAGGCATATAGAACAGACATGGGAACTAATCTCCCATCTCAATAAAGTCTCAGAACATTCAAGATATACTGCTCCAGCTAACTCAGGAGAGAGGAAGTTTCCAGCAGATGGACTCAGCCTATTTAACTCAGAAATACCCTTCTGTAAAAAACTGAGGGGATTCCTTGGTGAGGATTCCCTCAGTGGTGACAAGGGTGCCTGCCAATGTAGGAAATAGAGTTTGATCCCTGGTCTGGGAAGTTTCCACATGCCAAGGAGCAACTAAGCCTGTGTGCACAACTATTGAACCTGTGCTTTAGAGCCCAGGAGTGCAACTACTGAGCCTACATGCCTACATGCGAGCCTACATGCCTGCATGCGAGCCTACATGCCTACCTGTGAGCCTACATGCCTACATGTGAGCCTACATGCCTACATGCGAGCCTACATGCCTACATGCAAGCCTACATGCCTACCTGTGAGCCTACATGTGAGCCTACATGCCTACTTGTGAGCCTACATGCCTACATGTGAGCCTACATGCCTACCTGTGAGCCTACATGTGAGCCTACATGCCTACCTGTGAGCCTACATGTGAGCCTACATGCCTACATGTGAGCCTACATGCCACAGCTACTGAAGCCCCAGCACTCTAGAGCCCTGTGCAACAAGAGAAACCAGCACAATGGGAAGCCTGCTCACAGCAACTTTAGAGTAGACCCCACTCTCCACAACTAGAGAAAAAGCCTGAGCACCCCTGAAGACCCAGCACAGCCAAAAAATATATAAATCAATAATTTTTTTAAAAAATTGAAATTGTTTATTTGCATGTAATGAGTGGTTTATAAAACACAGTGGCACAGGGAATGAGGGCTCATTAACAAAGATAAGAATATAGAAATGTAATAGGTTGAGAAGCTGAGGTGCTTGCTACATATTATGAGGCATTGTTTGCTATTTAAAGTGCAGCAAATATGTCTTTCTATTAATAACTTTATTTATACTATTAGCATCTCTAAAAACTTGCTATTGAACAATAATTGCTGATAAATATTCTAAGTTGGTTAAAGTAAATGTAGGGTCAAATAAAATACTCTGGATGTCGGTAAGGAAAGAAATTATTCAAAAGAACTCACAATGGGGGTCTTCCCAAGTGGCACAGTGGTAAGGAATCTGTCTGTCAATGCAGGAGACGCAGGGTTGATCCCTGGGTAGGGAAGTTCACTTGGAAGAGACAATGGCAACCCACTCCAGTATTCTTGCTGGGAGAATCCCATGGACAGAGGAGCCTGGCAGGCTGCAGTCCAGGGGGTTGCAGAGTGTTGGACACGACTGAGCACACACCATAACACACATTGCAACAGGGGAAAGGGATGATTGTGAAAAGGGACGTGGGACTGATCTAGCATGGATGCAATTGACAGTCGCTTGAAGCAGATTGAGGTGGGGTCAAAGCAGGAAGAGCACCACATCCTAGCCGTTAGACAAGGCCCTGGCTCTTTGGCTTTGTAGAAAAGAATTTCCACAAAAACAGAAAGTAATGAAACAAGTAAAGTGTTTATCAGGAGGAAAAAAGAGTATAGCATATGTGGATACACACATGGGTGGACTCAGAGCTACACAACCTGTGGCAGTTTAAATCACTTATATGGGGCATTTCTTCTGGATTTCCTTTGGCCAACCATTTTGATTTGTCTGGTTCAGAGTCCAATTTGGTATCTCTCAGGATTCTCCCACGTGTGTATATGCATTTCTTAGGCAAGATGGATTCCACTGAAGAGGCCTATGGGTAGTTAGCATCATTTAGCATCACTTGCCTTCCGACCTCTAAAGAGATTTTCTGTGCATGCATAGTCAGAGAAGTCTCCTGACTTTGAGAATGAGAAATGTATGGTCTCTTACCGTCTATCTGGGCAGGGCTCAGCCTCCTCCCTTGACTGTTCTGCCGTTTTCCTCTGAAAGTATAGGTTCAGTTCAGTTCAGTCGCTCAGTCATGTCCAACTCTTTGCGACCCCATGAATTGCAGCACACCAGGCCTCCCTGTCCGTCACCAACTCCCGGAGTTCACTGAGACTCACGTCCATTGAGTCAGTGATGCCATCCAGCCATCTCATCCTCTGTCGTCCCCTTCTCCTCCTGCCCCCAATCCCTCCCAGCATCAGAGTCTTTTCCAATGAGTCAACTCTTCTCATGAGGTGGCCAAAGTACTGGAGTTTCAGCTTTAGCATCATTCCCCCCAAAGAAATCCCAGGGCTGATCTCCTTCAGAATGGACTGGTTGGATCTCCTTGCAGTCCAAGGGACTCTCAAGAGTCTTCTCCAACACCACAGTAGGTCCATGAGAAACAAACTCCTACTGTTTTCCCCAGGGACCCATCTATCTTCTGCCCCAGGACCATGAATTGCAATAGAGAAAACACTCCCATCATTAACTCTGCGAGAGTCTCAAAGGTCAGGCAGTAGATAACTTTGCTTTTGTAAGAAGAAGTAAACTAGACCAGCAAGGGCCAGGAAGGACTACACCTGGTATTAGGGTGTGCGACCGACCAGGAGCCTAAATAGCTGATTGGCTCATGGCGCTGGTGATGGTGGTTTAGCCACTAACTCGTGTCAGACTCTTGCGACCCCATGGACTGCAGCCTGCCAGGCTTCTCTGTCCATGGGATTCTCCAGGCAAGTATACTGGAGTGGTTTGCCATTTCCTTCTCCAGGGGATCTTCCTGACCCAGGAATCGAACCCAGGTGTCCTGCATTGCAGGCAGGTTTGTTATCGACTGAGCTACCAGGAAGCCCAATACGGAGACATAAGAGATGTGGTTTTGATCCCTGGGTTGGGAAGATCCCCTGGAGTAGGAAACAGCAACCCACTACAATATTGTTGCCTGGAGAATCCCATGGACAGAGGAGCCTGTTGAACTACAGTCCATGGGGTCTCAAAGAATCAGACACTACTGAGGGAGCACAGGGAAAGTCTTTCCTAGAAGTAAGCTGATTCTCTGGAGGGGCCATTAAGGAGGGAGCTTTCCAGTGTTCCTGTGCTCAAGTGTGGGGTAAAGTTCAGGGTCCTGTAGAAAAGAGAAAACCTGACTAAAATTTGGTCAAGTTAGTGAGCATTTTGTCCAAAATGGTCAGTACTTCAAAGCTGTATATTGTCACCCTGATTAACTTCTATGCAGAGTACATCATGAGAAACACTGGGCTGGAGGAAGCACAAGCTGGAGTCAAGATTGCCGGGAGAAATATCAATAATCTCAGATATGCAGATGACACCACCCCTAGGGCAGAAAGTGAAGAAGAATTAAAGAGCCTCTTGATGAAAGTGAAAGAGGAGAGTGAAAAAGTTGGCTTAAAGCTCAACATTCAGAAAACTAAGATCATAGCATCTGGTCCTATCACTTCATGGCAAATAGATGGGGAAACAGTGGAAACAGCGGCTGACTTTATTTTTCTGGGCTCTAAAATCACTGCAGATGGTGACTGCAGCAATGAAATTAACAGACGCTTACTCCTTGGAAGGAAAGTTATGACCAACCTAGACAGCATATTCAAAAGCAGAGACATTACTTTATCAACAAAGGGCCATCTAGTCAAGACTATGGTTTTTCCAGTGGTCATGTATGGATGTGAGAGTTGGATTGTGAAGAAGACTAAGCGCCAGAGAATTGATGCTTTTGAACTGTGGTGTTGGAGAAGACTCTTGAGAGTCCCTTGGACTGCAAGGAGATCCAACCAGTCCACCCTAAAGGAGATCAGTCCTGAATATTCATTGGAAGGACTGATGCTGAAGCTGAAACTCCAATACTTTGGCCACCTGATGCGAAGAGCTGACTCATTGGAAAAGACCCTGATGCTAGGAGGGTTTGGAGGCAGGAGGAGAAGGGGACAACAGAGGATGAGATGGTTGGATTGCATCACCGACTCAATGAACATGGGTTTGGGTGGACTCTGGGAGTTGGTGATGGACAGGGAGGCCTGGCATGCTGCAGTTCATGGGGTCACAAAGAGTCGGACATGACTGAGCGACTGAACTGAACTGGTCAGTAAGAATAAACAATCCATCTAATCACTTATGAGATGAACAATTGGAGGGTCTATATTGGCTCTGTCATAGGTAAATAAGGGACTCATTCATGAGTCTTATCAGAGCCATACAAAGAATGGGTGGTTCTCTACAGTGAGCGCTTTGCAAGGATACAAAAGAAAGGCTGTGGGTGATTTCTTGATTATCACTGTTTAACTTAGTTGCATTTCAGTCTGACCATTCTTTTCAAGAAGAAGTAGTTAAATCTGAAGTTTCAAAAATATATTTCAAAAGTCAATAATTAATTCTGAAAATCAATATCCCTGTCGAGAAACTAGAAAATGTTAATTTATTTCATTTAATAACAGAAAGGCGGAAATACAAAGACTATATAACGTCGCTGTGATCATAAAAGAAAATTTGACCCTCACATGTTTTCTTCATAAATTTATATTGACCTTCAGTTTATTAGATGTTGGCTTTCCTCCTCTCCAGCCTTCTCTTATGTTGAACCTGCTTGGACAGCACTCTCACTCTCCACTCCTCAGGTATTTGCATGTTCTATTGTGGTCCCAAGTAAGCCAAGAAGACCATTTTCAACAGAATGTTAATTGTGATTTACCAGGTCTATGAACATATTTTCTAAGTGGGGGAAGGGGAGTTTCTCTTGTAAGTCATTCTGAAGTTGGCCCATGCACTCAATAAAAGCTCATTATGGAAAGATTATAATGTATAATAATACATTTTAAGTGGGATGCAATGATCCATAAAATTGGTGTGGCTAATTAGCAGATCAAATCTCTGTAAGAACTGGATGTCTTTAATACCCTGCAATTGCTTAATTCTATAGGTATTTTACTATCCACAAATGTTTAGTAAAATTAAATAATAGTATAAATGTTCGGTGGGATTAAAGCAACTGTAAAATAAAACCAAACAAAATGAGTTTATTTTGTTAATAGAATAAAGAGAATCCCAGTGTTAATATAACACTACACAAAATCTAGAGCAAACATTCTCTGAATCCCAGCCTCATTTCACATGTAATTAACCTTTCTCAATCAAGCTAAGCATCCCTCACACCTCCTTCTCTGCTGCTGCGCATCCACCTCTTTTCTTTCGTGAGAATAAAAGGCAAGCAGCAATACTAACAATACTAGACTAGAAATACTGCCTCACACTGTGCGTCCAGAGCAACATCATCCCAAGAATATTTTCAATACTGATCATTCCTTCCAGCTCAAAAGTACATTTTGCAAATCTTATTTCCTCTTGCAGATTTAGGAGGCATTTGATGCTAACAGATGATATGTTTCAATAGTAAAATCTTCTCAACTAATAATTACAGTTGAGGTGGACATGCAAATATTGTGGTCCTCTAACAACCACTTCCTGATTTCTGGTAGATGCTGATGATTTGGGAGCATAATGCTATCCCCTATCTAATGCTATCACACACAATTCTCTTTGTGTGGGATTTCATTTCCTATCTACAGAGATGGAACAAACATTTTACCTAGGTTTAGACCAATCAGCCCAGTCAATTCCCCTGGCTTCAGTGATTTGTGAACAGGTGGGCTCAGGATCCAACTTGCTACGATCAGGGTAATTTTTAAGGAGAAGTAGAGAGCTCCCGGGAAGTAAATATCTATTTCTTAGGTCCTGAACCTGAGAGGATGTGAAGCTTTGGCTGTTGTAGCCATCCTGCTACTATACAGATCCAGAGAATAAGGCTAACCTGTGGAGGAGAGGCTCTCAGGAGTAGGGAGAAACCACATCTTAATGGTGTTGTTTGAACCTATATACAGCAGTTCTGACACTAGTTTGGGTCTTCCCTGGTGACTCAGCAGTGATCTGCCTGCCAATGTAGGAGATGTGAATTTGATCCTTGGGTGGAGAAGATCCCCTGGAGAAGGAAATGGCAACCCACTCCAGTATTCTTGCCTGGGAAATCCCAAGGTCAGAGGAGACTGGCAGGCTACAGTCCATGGGGTTGCAAAGAGTCGGACATGATTTAGCAATTAAACAAAGCCAGTTTTACCCCAAGACTTCCCAATTACATGAATCAATATTTTTAAAGTTTCAGTAATGTTTTCTGTCAAGACTAAAAGGGTTCAAAATGACACTTAGGACCAATGTAGTCATAGTAATATAGTTAAGATCATGGACTAAGGAATCATACAATCTTGGGTTCTAACTCCAGCAGAGTCACTAACTTCCTGAATTTCCTCTGGGAAAAGAGAACTAAGGACATATTTCCTTCTAGCATTTAAAAGGGTCTGTAAAAACTATGTTGTAAGACTGAGTGACTTTTACTACTACTAAGCACTGAATAAATTATATATAAAAGACATATTAATACTCAAAAAAAGCTAGTTGCTATTTTTATAACACTGGTTTTACAGAGATTTTACAAAAGACTAAAACCTATACAAGTGGTCTTACTATAGCCATTCTGAATCCTATTGATATTGATTAAGACAGTCTATATCCTGAAGTTTTTCTAGTTCTAGAAATGTGTTTAGCTCTGCCACTTAAGAGATTTGTGTTCATTAGAGGAAACAAATTCTCTTCTGAAAATAAAGTCATGAGTTTAAAACTGGCATCTGTTTGTACCGATATTTTTCCAGTGTTTAGAGATGAAGTGAAGTGAAGTGAGGGAAGTGAGGTGACTTACCACTGAGAAGATCAATGGGATTCACAGAAAGTTTGCACTAAAAGGTAGATAGGAATGTTTCTTCACAAGGTTCAGTGAAATCATATTTTAAGGTCCATTTCTACTCTTTTTATCATATGAAACAATAAACTAAAGAATTAGATTATAAATAGTAGCCCTGGGGTACACAATTTTAAAGAAGAAAAAGGAAAAAATACATAAAGCTGTAGCAATTTAGGTCTTCAGGCATATAAGTAAGCAAAACCAATCAGAATTGGGCACTTCAGGTTCAAAGGAAACTAGAAGTGTTCCTCACATGATGAAGAAGAAGAGTCAGACTTGATTTTTGAAATCAGTAGCCTTTGCTAAATCCCACTGGGATTGTGCTATAACAAGCTGAGCCTAGAGTGATGGGAGAACAAAGAGAATCCCTTGACCAGAAATTGAACAAAGTAGTTGAGCAGACTAATGTTACATACTATCTCCCACTTCACAATAGAACAGGAGCCTTATGTGTTGGTTCTGTATTAGGGGCATAGAGGCCAGATGAAAAAAGCTTCAAAAACCACAAGTAAGAGAAATGTGAAGGGAGAGAGAAAGGGAAAAAATAAACCTCAAATATGTCCTTTAAAGTAGCCTTCTATCATAAGTTGACCCCTGGTGAATATAACTTTAAGTAATAGTCTGGAAACTAATCTGAAATAAATAAGCTGAGTGTTCTCACTGATATAAGTTATAACTTTCATCTTAATAAATCAAAAACTATAAAATAAAAACAGGTGCACATGAATCAAAACCAGGTGAAAATGAAAAAGAATAGGTTAAAGAACTTGGAATTAATATAGATGTTATTAAATTTTAACTTATCACAATAAACATTATTAAGAGCATTGAAATATTATACTCAGAAATTTATCTGGATCATAGCACAGAAAGATAAGGAGATAAAAATATGAAAAAGCAATTTTAAAAGCACACTGAGAAGCTCCAATATAAGCCCAATATTAATTCTAGAATAAAATGCTGTAAATTTTAAGAAAGAAGTATTCAAAGAAATAACAGATAAAAGCTTTCCAGAATAAAGAAACTGGTCTTAAATTTAACAAGTCCTAAAGGATGAATATATATATATATATATATATATATATACACACATACACACACACACACACCTAAGGACTGATGCTAAAGCTGAAACTCCAATACTTTGGCCACCTCATGCGAAGAGTTGACTCATTGGAAAAGACTCTGATGCTGGGAGGGATTGGGGGCAGGAGGAGAAGGGGATGACAGAGGATGAGATGGCTGGATGGCATCACTGACTCGATGGAGGTAAGTCTAGGTGAACTCCGGGAGTTGGTGATGGACAGGGAGGCCTGGCGTGCTGCAATTCATGGGGTCGCAAAGAGTCGGACATGACTGAGTGACTGAACTGAGTAACATTTGGGTGATGCTGCATTATCAAAGATCAAGGAAAGAAATCTTTAAAACATTAGAAAATGTGTATTATTTACAACGAATGAAAATGGAAATCTCAGTAGCAACAACACCAGTAGATAATACAGTAATATCTTTAAAGAATTAAGAAAAATTGTCAACCTGAAATTCAGTTGACTGAACCATTGTTAAAATAAAGAAGGAATAAAACAAGATTATATTCATTCAGAGATTTACTGAAAGAACCAATGCAATTACTTACTTAGGAAAAAGCAACGTGATCTCAAAGGGACAGGGTGGGAAAAATAAGAAAACAAGCACACAATTTGATTAAAATTATGGGTAAATTTAAACAAATATTTAGGATGTTATATCAAAATAAAAACAAAATTCTAAATACTCACAAGACTGAATGAAGATGTCCAGAAAGCCTACCAGGGGATTTCAAAGCTTCTAATCAGCTATTTTTCCCAGGTGGCACTAACGGTACAGAACCCACCCAACCAATGTGGGAGACATGAGGTGCAGGTTTGATCCCTGGGTCAGGAAGATCCTGGAGGAGGGCACTGGCAACCCACTCTGGTATTCTTGCCTGGAGAATCCAATGGACAGAGGACCTTGGTGGGCTACAGTCCATAGAGTCGCAGAGTCCAACACGACTGAAGTAACTTAGCAGCAGCAATCAGCTATTACATGCTTTGTTTTTTTAATAGTAGCTAATCTCCAAAGGTGCCCAGACCCTTAATGACAACTTTTAAAGCAAACAAAAAAAGAAACTACACCAAAAAAAAAAACCCACAAAAGCAACTAATAGGAAGCAAGAAACTGAAAAGATATATAGATATGTAGATAGAGAAATTTTAAATATGAAAATGCATAAGATTATGAGCTACAGATCAAATTATCAATATCTGTTGGATCATAGAGAAAGCAAGAGGGTTCCAGAAAAACATGTACTTCTGCTTTATTGACTGCGCCAAAGCCTTTGATTCTGTGGATCACAACAAACTGTGGAAAAATCTTCAAGAGATGGGGATACCAGAACACCTTACCTTCCTCCTGAAGAATCTTTATGCAGGTCAAGAAGCAACAGTTAGAACCAGACATGGAACAAAAAACTGGTTCCAAATTGGGAAAGGATTATGTCAAGGCTGTATATTGTCACCCTGCTTATTCAACTACTATGCAGAATACATCATGTGAATGCAGGGCCGGATGAAGCACAAGCTGGAATCAAGACTGCTGGGAGAAATATCAATAACCTCAGATATGCAGATGATACCACCCTTATGGCAGAAAGTGAAGAAGAACTAAAGAGCCTCTTGATGAAAGTGAAAGAGGAGACTGAAAAAGCTGGCTTAAAATTCAACATTCAGAAAACTAAGATCATGGCAACTGATTCCATCACTTCACACAGATAGATGGGGAAAAAATGAAACCAGTGACAGATTTTAGGGCTCCAAAATCACTGCACATGGTGACTGCAGCCATGAAATTAAAAGACACTTGCTCCTTGAAAGAAAAGCTATGATCAACCTAGACAGCATATTAAAAAGCAGAGCCATTACTTTGCTGACAAACATCCATCTAGTCTAAGCTGTGGTTTTTCCAATAGTCATGTGTGGATGTGAGAGTTAGACCAAAAAGAAGGCTGAGTGCCGAAGAATTGATACTTTTGAACTGTGGTGTCAGAGAAGACTCTTGAGATTCCCTTGGACTGCAAGATCTAAACACTCCATCCTAAAGGAAATCAGTCCTGAATATTCATTGGAAGGACTGATACTGAAGTGGAAGTTCTAATACTTTGGCCACCTGATGCAAAGAAGTGACTCATTTGAAAAGACTCTGATGCTGGGAAAGATTGAAGGCGGGAGGAGCAGGGGATGACAGAGGATGAGATGGTTCGATGGCATCGCCGACTCAATGGACATGGGTCTGAGCAAGCTCTGGGAGTTGGTGATGGACGGGGAAAGCCTGGCATGCTGCAGTCCATGGGGTTGCCAAGAGTTGGACACAACTGAACAACTGAACTGAACTGACTGATGAGCTATGGAAACATCTTAAAAATCCATGAAAGATGTTACATAGAAGTAAAAGTAACATTCATAAAACAACACCAAAAAACCCTTGAAAATTAAAAATAAATATAAAATGTTTGAAAAGAAATAGAAAATGGCTTCAGCAGTAGGTGAACCATGAACTTTCAGATGTTCAAGCTGGTTTTAGAAAATGCAGAGGAACCAGCAATCAAATTGCCAAGATTTGCTGGATCATCGAAAAAGCAAGAGAGTTCCAGAAAAACATCTATTTCTGTCTTATTGACTATGCCAAAGCCTTTGACTGTGTGGACCATAATAAACTGTGGAAAATTCTGAAAGAGATGGGAATACCAGACCACCTGACCTGCCTCTTGAGAAACCTATATGCAGGTCAGGAAGCAACAGTTAGAACTGGACATGGAACAGCAGTCTGGTTCCAAATAAGAAAAGGAATATGTCAAGGCTATATATTGTCACCCTGCTTATTTAACTTATATGCAGAGTACATCAGGCTTCCTTAGTGGCTCAGACGGTAAAGCGTCTGCCTGCAATGCGGGAGACCCAGGTTTGATTCCTGGGTCGGGAAGGTCCCCTGGAGAATGAAATGGCAATCTACTCCAGCATTTTTGCCTGGAAAATCCCATGGATGGAGGAGCCTGATAAGCTACAGTCCATGGGGTCGCAAAGAGTCGGACAGGACTGAGCAACTTCACTTTCACTCTCAGAGTACATCATGAGAAACACTGGGCTGGAGGAAGCACAAGTTGGAGTCAAGATTGCCAGGAGAAATATCAATAACCTCAGATATGCAGATGACACCACCCTTATGGCAGAAAGTGAAGAGGAACTAAAAAGCCTCTTGATGAAAGTGAAAGAGGAGAGTGAAAAAGTTGGCTTAAAGCTCAACATTCAGAAAACTAAGATCATGGCATCTGGTCCCATCACTTCATGGGAAATAGATGGGGAAACAGTGGAAACAGTGTCAGACTTTATTTTTTTGGGCTCCAAAATCACTGCAGATGGTGATTGCAGCCATGAAATTAAAAGACACTTACTCCTTGGAAGGAAAGTTATGACCAACCTAGATAGCATATTCAAAAGCAGAGACATTACTTTGCCAACAACGGTCTGTCTAGTCAAGGCTCTGGTTTTTCCAGTGGTCATGTATGGTTGTGAGAGTTGGACTGTGAAGAAAGCTGAGCACCAAAGAATTGATGCTTTTGAACTGTGGTGTTGGAGAAGACCCTTGAGAGACCCTTGGACTGCAATGAGATCCAACCAGTCCATCCTAAAAGAGATCAGTCCTGGGTGTTCATTGGAAGGACTGATGCTGAAGGTGAAACGCCAGTACTTTGGCCACCTCATGCGAAGAGTTGACTCACTGGAAAAGACCCTGATGCTGGGAGGGATTGGGGGCAGGAGGAGAAGGGGACGACTGAGGTGAGATGGCTGGATGGCATCACGGACTGAATGGACATGAGTTTGAGTGAACCCCGGGAATTAGTACTGGACAGGGAGGCCTGGAGTGCTGTGATTCATGGGGTCGCAAAGAGTCAGACACGACTGAGCGACTGAACTAAACTGAAGTAGAAGATATCTCCCAATAGCTAGACTAAAATGATAGGTTTAAAAAATAGGAGAAAATTACAGAATTGTTTTAGGAGGTTTGATGTGTGAATAGAGAGAGTTCCAGGAGGTAGGGACAAATAAAACAGAGAAGAACTATAGTTACCAAAGAAATAATATAATAAAAATATTCAGGACTAAAAGCCATTAATTTCCATACTGAAAGGTCCACTGAAGACTTAGCAAGAGGGAGTGGGAAGAAAACCACCTCAGCTCATATCATCATGGAATTTCAGAATTGAGTACCAGACCAAGAATGCCAGAAGCCCTCAGAGGTGATAAACAGATCTCATGCAAAAATCAAGACTCTAAATAGTACTATTCAATAGGCTTACTGGAAATTTGAAGATTATGGGAAATACTTTCAAAATTCAAAGAGAAAATGATCTGTAAATTCTAAACCTAGCCAAACTGAAAGTTAATTTCAGGGATTAATTACATTTTTCAGATATTTATGTTCTCATAACTTTTACTTCCATGTCCCTTTTCTAAGGACATATTGAGAATGTGGTCCATTAAAACTAAGGAAAACATCCAACCAAAAGGAATAAAACCTGGTCCACATAAAAAGGGCTACTCTAGTGACTCAGATGGTAAAGAATCCACTTGCAATTTGGAAGACCTGGGTCCGATCCCTGGGTTGGGAAGTTTCCCTGGAGAAGGGAAGGGCTATCCACTCCAGTATTCTGGCCTGGAGAATTCCATGGACTGTATAGTCCATGGGGTTGCAAAGAATTAGACACAACTGAGCAACTTTCACACTCTCCACATACAAAAAGCAGAATCACACTGAGAGGTGACGGTGCTGATAAAAGATACTAGGAGGACAGTGGTGCTGCAGATGAGGGAACAACCAGATCAGACGGAATGGGGGGATTCATGGGGGTGCCTTGAAGGAAAATTTGTGTCGCCTCATGAGCTTGTCTACTGAGAGTGCGTTAGCGAGCAGTGCACTGAAAAGCAAATAAACAGACAAAACACCAAGAAATTATTAACTCCAAGGAATATAAATTCTGCACTCATATGTAATTCATAGTCCATTATGCAGCTCAGCTGTGAATATATTTACATAGATCGAGTAATGTAAACACTAAAATTCTGGATTAAACAAAGATAATGATACAACTATACTGTGTTTGTGCTACGTATGGGGTGAAGGGAGGTGAAAGGAGTGACAGAAAGTAGGCAAAGTGATGGAGAGGTAGAGAATGAAAGAGAACTAAATCTTCCTCTTACATAGCAGGAAGACAATAAATAATAATATTCTTCACCTTAGCAACAGTATATCACCCAGTTGAATCTGGTTTGTTGTTTTAGCCTCACTTACAAAACCAGTCATATCCCAAGGGTCCACCAGTAGTCTGGCCCCTCTTCCTCTAAGATCGTAGTCCTAGCCCTTTGAGGTCTCCCTTCCAAACTTCTAGCAATTCCAGCTCCTCTCTTTGTTCCCATAGCTTTTTTTAATCACTACCTCTTTCGGGACTTCCCTGGTGGCTCAGATGGTAAAGCGTCTGCCTACATTGCGGAAGACCAAGGTTCGATCCCTGGGTTGGGAAGATCCTCTGGGGAAGGAAATGGCGACCCACTCCAGTGCTCTTGCCTGGAAAATCCCATGGACAGAGAAGTGTGGTAGGCTACAGTCCATGGGGTCACAGAGTCGGACATGACTGAGTGACTTCACTCATGTCTTTGATAATTTTCCTTTTTGCTTTTGCAGCTATCTAGCCAAAAATTCTTTATGTCTGACTAACATGACTTAGAGACTAAACGACAACAACAAACAATTGTTTAATTTTTTCTGGTGAAGCAGTTTGTATAATTTCTGTCTCCATACTGGGACCCTGACTGGTGAGATGTTTAAAACTGAAAATTTTTAAATAGCACTACCCATCTATTGAATAGGAATATAGAAATAAATACCAGTCGAAACTACTAAAAAAGGTATAGGTGATTGCTTCTGGAGGTTTTTGTTTCTTTGGTTTTTTTCTGAGCAGAAGACTCATTAAACAAAAAAAAAGAATCTCACATAAAACCTTATGTTTAAATGATAAAAAAGGACTTTCTCTGGTGGAAAGGTTGAATCTGGTTGTTAACCAACATATGACTGTCCTTAAAAACCTATGGAGCAAAGCCAGAAAACATTTGTAATATAGGTCATGAAATAAGAAACATGAGTCTCAAAGTTTCATTCTTATACTAAATGATTCAGAATCCTAGGTATGTGATTTACTAAACATTCATTTGTCTTTTGTCTGGTGATAACATATCTATTGGTGTCTCCAAATAAGTATGACAATATTAAAGTAGAATGAAGTATCTGATTCCTATTTAAATGCTATAAAAAATGAGAATTCAGAGAAGGCAATCATTGAGAAAAGAGGTACTACTTAAGGTGGACTTTGAACAAAAGAGGGATGAGAAAGCAATTAGAGCACAGTTACTCAGAAATAGAATCATAAAGCAGGGATCTTAAGCAACCAAATATTGAGGTCATAAGTCCACCATTTTACAATTGAAACTTGTGAGAAAAATTGTTTGCAAGGTTCATTCAAACATCAGTATCTTGTTGCCCGAGGTTAGTTTAGACATCCGGTAATTGCATCTTGTTTCCCGGTGTTTGTCTTAGCTTTCTGGTGTCCCACTGATCCATTGATTCATCCCCACAGGCTACTGACTTCAGTTTTCAGTGAAGAGCATGCTGGGAGAAGGGCTTTGTTTCCTCAACTCTTGCAATAGACTGATGTTGTCCTGGAAAGTCAGATTTCTAGGTTCTTTGAGTTTCCTGTGTCAGTGGTTAATTATCCAAAGGGAACTTTTCTCTTTCTAGGAGAATTACCTCCAAGTCTTGGAGTCCCTGCAATGCTCTTGTGAATCAGACTTGAAAACAGGCTTTGTCAAACAGCAGGATCTGTATGAATGTAAGTCAAAAATAGAAAATCTTTCAAAAGATTAGGAGCAACTATTGAAAGATAAGACAGTATCAAAATTATTCACAATCCTTTTCCTTCCCCTTCAAATTCATTAAGAATATCACTGTTGATGAAATCTACTGGATTTTGACAGTGTGGCTGAGAAAATAACTGTTTCATTCTAGTCTTCCAATCACCACAGAAAAGAATTGTATGTCCTCTATTCCCTAACGTTTTAGAGACATCTAAAATTTGAAGTGGAATACAGAAACCTGTTTTATTTTTTAACTGACTTCAGTTTTCAGTGACGAGCACAGTGGGAGTTTGCTCCCATGAAGTTTTTTTTTTTTTTTTTTTTAACATTAGAAGCAATTGGATAGGCAGGCATAGGGCTTCTTTTTAAATAAAGTCAGTTCCAATGAAGGTCTGGTATATCACTTAACATAAAATCAGGACATCCCCTTTACAAGAATACTGTATATGATTCAGCAATAATTTCTGGCTTGTTAAAATATCTTAATTTTTGTTGTTCTCCTAGAGAGATTGCTTTAAGAGACATAGGGAAGGAATTTTGAATTGCAAGAATCCATTGCTGTTTTCACCTTTGAAGTACAACACACTTTAATTTTTCAGTTTACCTGAAGTAAGCTCCTACCTGTTTCATTGCATTGTTTATTCATAAGAAGTTTCCAGAGATTTCCAGGAATATGTAAGTTTAGCAGTTATTCCTATGAGGTCAGGAAAAAAGTCATGTCACATTACTTTGTCCTGGCCTCTCCTTCATGTCCTACAGAAATTTTTCTCTTAAAAAGTTGAATTCACAGCAATAGCTAGCAGAATGGTGGTTACTAGGGGCTGGAGGGAGTAGGGTGTGGGTAGATGTTGGCTAAAGGGTACAAACTTCTTGTTAGAAGAGGGAGGAGTTCTGGGGATTGATGTACCACATTCTGATTAACTGCTCCGTGCTGTGTACTTAAAAATCACTGAGAGAAAATCTTAAATATTCTGACCACCAAAAAGAAATGGCAATTATGTGATGAGATGGAGGTGTTAGCTAACACTACAGTGATAACCATGTTGCAAGATAAGTGCATCAAATCACCACATTACACAGCTTAAATTTACAGTGTTATATGTTAATTATACATCAATAGCGCTGCGGAAAAAGAAGAAATACTGGAGAGGCACTTTGAAATATGTTGAAAAGAGCTTTAAAATGAGCTGGAGAAAGGCAACACAGATAAATTACTTTTTCATAACTCTCATTTCAAAACCAATGTAATTTTTAAAGTTATGAGGCTAAAAAGATCTTAGTAAATGGCATCGGAAACTATAAAAAAGAAGATAGACCATGTCCATTATCCTCATCAAACTTACTTTCTTCTCAGATATTTAAAAAATACATATGCTGATTTTATATTTCAAAAAAGGAATCTCATTGGAATATGCTTGCTTTGGGTATCTAGCAGTAAAAGTAGACATACTTTGCATTCAAAAGCTATAGATTTATATCATTATTTTAGTGACCATAGAATAGCCCATAGATAGATTCCCACAATTTATTTCATGAATTCCTTATTATTTTCATTTTTATCATTACTAATAAGATTGAAGTAATCGTTCCTGTAAATACATTTTGAAATATTTGTCAGATTTCTTTTCACATCTAGCAGAGCAAGTCCTCCATCATTACTTTTCTTGCTTATACTTTTTATCGCAATTTTCAAAGTGTGTTTTAGTAGTTCTATTTTAAAATGATTTTGTTGTCACCCACTACCATGCCCCCATCAGCATCATAAGAGTATTTTGATTGATAACATATTTTAATGCATTTTTTATGCCAAGGATTGATTTTGCTTAATATAATTTGCCATCTTAATTAACTGATTTTCTATATAGACTATCATATGAATAAAAATCATATTTTTAGTGTTTATCTCTCTAATATTTTGGTCTTGACTGATTGCATCAGATAACAGTTCTACAATGATAGTAAATAATAGTGATGCTAATCATGAATGTCTTCTTCCCAATTTTTGTTTTTTTTAAAGCATGATGCTGGCTTTTAGGTTGAGATAGACTAAGTTCATTCTTCTATTCTTGGTTTAGAGATTTTTTAAAAAATCAATAATAATTGTATTTTCATCCACTATATTTGTGGTATATGGGTAGTTAATGAAAGTATTTTTCCTATTGATCCCTTAATATAATGAAGTATTGATTTTTAACATTGATCCAACCTATTATCCTGAGAACTAATTTTACATATTCAATGGATATTATACTGATACATTTGTCTTGTAAATATTGAGTTTTTTTTCTAATATTTATAAGTAAGAACAGTCTGCATTTGATATTTTCGCATGTTAAATTTCCTGAATTAAGTTCAGAATTATAGAATACCTTGAGAAACCTTTCTTTTTTAGTACATATGCAGGAAATTATTTAAAAGATTAGTAATTAACCTATTCTTGATTGTGTGATGAACGTTTTTAAGCTTTTCCAGTCAAATTCCTTGCTTGGGAGTAGGTTTCTTTTTGACAGTTTGTTTAAGCTCATTTTAAGTTATAATATATTTGGTTAAAGTTCTGTCAGTTATACTAATATATATATTCTCAGAAAATTCTTTTCTTGGAGATTTCCAAATTTATTGTTATGAAATTCTGTTTAGTGTTCATCCATAGATATTAAATCTTCTGAACATCAGTACTTATATCATTTTTCTAATTTGTAAGATTATAAATTTGAAGGTTTTATAATTTTGCTCAGGATTCTTACAAGCAATTTATCACTTTTTAAAACCCAATTAAAAAATTCACTCTCAAATTTATAAATAAGGGTTTTTTCATAATATTAACTTTAAATTTATCTATATTCATTTTTCTACTCTTGTGTCTAAGCTGATTACAGTCTTTATATGGCCTTTACACTGAACACTCTAAATGTAAATATATATATGTGTGCTTGCTAAGTCTCTCAGTCATGTCCAACTCTTTGTGAACCCATATACTATAGTCCGCCAAGCTCCTCTGTCCATGGAATTGTCCAGGCAAGAATATTGAAATGGGTTGCCATTTCCTACACTAATGAATCTTCCTGACATAGGGATGGAACCCATGTCTCTTGCATTTCCTGCACTGGCAGGCAGATTCTTTACCACTGTGCCATTTGGGAAGTTCAGTTCAGTCGCTCAGTTGTGTCTGACTCTTTGCAACTCCATGAACTGCAGCACGTCAGGTTTCCCTGTCCATCACCAACTCCCGGAGTTCACCCAAACCCATGTCCATTGAGTCGGTGGTGCAATCCAACCATCTCATCCTCCTCTCCTCCTGCCCTCGATATTTCCCAGCATCAGGGTTATTTGAAATGGGTCAGCTCTTAACATCAGGTGGCTAAAGCATTGGAGTTTCAGCTTTAACATCAGTCCTTCCAATGAACACCCAGGACTGATCTCGTTTAGGATGGACTGGTTGGATCTCGTTGCAGTCCAAGCGACTCTCAAGAGTCTTCTCCAACACCACAGTTCAAAAGCATCAATTCTTGGCCGCCAGCTTTCTTTATAGTCCAACTCTCACGTCCATGCACAACCACTGGAAAAACCATAGCCTTGACTAGATGGACCTTTGTTGACAAAGTAATGTCTGCTTTTTAATATGCTGTCTAGGTTGGTCATGACTTTCCTTCCAAAGAGAAAGCATCTTTTAATTTCCTGGCTGCAATCACCATCTACAGTGATTTTGGACCCCCCAAAAAATAAAGTCAGCCACTGTTTCCACTGTTTCCCTATTTGCCACGAAGTGATGGGACTGGATGCCATGATCTTAGCTTTCTGAATGTTGAGCTTTAAGCCAACTTTTTCACTCATCTCTCTCACTATCATCAAGAGGCCCTTTAGTTCTTCACTTTCTACCCTAAGGGTGGTGTCATCTGCACATCTGAGGTTACTGATACTTCTCCCAGCAATCTTGATTCCGACTTGTGCTTCCTCCAGCCCTACGTTTCTCATGATGTCCTCTGCATATAAGTTAAATAGCAGGGTGACAATATACAGCCTTGAAAGTGAAAGCGTTCTCTCAGTCGTGTTCAACTCTTTGTGACCCCGTGGACTGTAGCCCGCCAGGCTCCTCCGTCCATGGGATTCTCCAGGCAAGAATACTGGAGTGGGTTGCATTTCCTTCTCCAGGGAATCTTCCCAACCTAGGAATCGAACCCAGGTCTCCCACATTGCAGGCCTTAACGTACTCCTTTTCCTATTTGGAACCAATCTGTTGTTCCATGCCCAGTTCTAACTGTTGCTTTCTGACCTGCATACAGATTTCTCAAGAGGCAGGTCAGGTGGTCTGGTATTCCCATCTCTTTCAGAATTTTCCACAGTTTATTGTGATCCACACAGTCAAAGGCTTTGACATAGTCAATAAAGCAGAAATATAGGTTTTTCTGGAACTCTCTTGCTTTTTTGATGATCCAGTGGATGTTGGCAATTTGATCTCTGGTTCCTCTGCATTTTCTAAAACCAGCTTGAACATCTGGAAGTTCATGGTTCATGTATTGCTGAAGCCTGGCTTGGAGAATTTTAAGCATTATTTTACTAGTGTGTGAGATAAGTGCAATTGTGTGGTAGTTTGAGCATTCTTTGGCATTGCCTTTCTCTGGGATTGGAATGAAACTGACCTTTTCCAGT
Source organism: Bubalus kerabau (assembly GCF_029407905.1). Taxonomy (NCBI): domain Eukaryota; kingdom Metazoa; phylum Chordata; class Mammalia; order Artiodactyla; family Bovidae; genus Bubalus; species Bubalus kerabau. The sequence goes on from NC_073626.1 coordinate 92,957,337, forward strand.
CCTGTGGCCACTGCTGAGTTTTCCAAATTTGCTCTCATATTGAGTGCAGCACTTTCACAGCATCATCTTTAAGGATTTGAAATAGTTCAACTGGAATTCCATCACCTCCACTAGCTTTGTTCGTAGTGATGCTTCCTAAGACCCACTTGACTTCACATTCCAGGATGTCTGGCTCTATGTCAGTGATCACACCATCATGATTATCTGAATCATTAAGATGTTCTTTGTATAGTTCTTCTGTGTATTCTTGCCATCTCTTCTTAATATCTTCTGCTTCTGTTAGGTCCATACCATTTCTGTCCTTTATAAAGCCCATCTTTGCATGAAATGTTCCCTTGGTATCTCTAATTTTCTTGAAGAGATCTCTAGTCTTTCCCATTCTATTGTTTTCCTCTATTTCTTTGCATTGATCGCTGAGGAAGGCTTTCTTATCTCTCCTTGCTGTTTTTTGGAACTCTGCATTCAAATGGGTGTATCTTTCCTTTTCTCCTTTGCTTTTTGCTTCCCTTCTTTTCACAGCTATTTGTAAGGCCTCCTCAGACATCCATTTTGCTTTTGCGCATTTCTTTTTCTTGGAGATGGTCTTGATTACTGTCTCTGGTACAATGTCACGAACCTCCATTCATAGTTCATCAGGCACTCTGTCTATCAGATCTAGCCCCTTAAATCTATTTCTCACTTTCACTGTACAGTCATAAGGGATTTGATTCAGGTCATACCTGAATGGTCTAGTGGCTTCCTCCACTTTCTTCAATTTAAGTCTGAATTTGGCAATAAGGAGTTCATGATCTGAGCCACAGTTGGCTCCCAGTCTTGTTCTTGCTGACTGTATAGAGCTTCTCCATGTTTGGCTGCAAAGAATATAATCAATCTGATTTTGGTGTTGACCATCAAACCCCTTATCAATATGTATAATATTATACAACCTGGCATATATTACTATATGTTACATAATAATATAATATGTATTGTGATATATATGATATACATATTATATAATAATATGTATTATTTGGATATGCTTGTATAATAATAATTACTTATAATAACTTATTTGTAGCTGTATTATTTTTAATGTTATGCACTCTCCTGTGACTTGGGATCTGAATACTTTCTATAAATTGTGAATAGTTCTTATTGTCCTCAGTTTCTAAATGATCTGTTATGATGGCTTTGATATTCTTTGAATCTTTTTACTCAAACATGATTTTAACAGTATTTTTTTATTCCCAAGAGGTTATGTTACCTTTTTTTTTACTTATTATCAAGCTTTAATTTTACTTTATAGATTTAATGGAATTTGGTGTGTCAGACTTATGATTATTTTTTAATATAATTAGATTTCTTTTTAAGATCTAGTAGGTACTCAATTTAAAAAATTGACTTCTATAGGTGTTTGGAAAGAATGTGTATGCTTCATTTTTCAGACATAATAGTTTGGCATAGCAAATCAAGAAATCATATTATTATATTAGTCAAACATTTTATATATGTTTGATATGTCAAGAATCCAGTATATTTAAATTTTCTACCACTACTAAATTTCTATAATTTTCCTACAGGTGTATCTATTTTCCCCTTTATATGTGTTAATGAATGTTTGATCAACTTAATCAAATTGAGTAAGGAACATTTGAGTCAAAATCTATTTCACTCAGAATTCTTTATATGTCTTCCTATGGCAGTTAGTGGTCCAGTGACTAATCTAAGAGGTTAAATTTTTGTGTGTGTGTGCAAGTAATGTCATTCATAGTGGGTTTTTTCTTAGTGTTTAATATAAAAATGTCTTTAATATTTAATAATTTTATCAAGACTTGGCTAACTGTTGCTATTAAGATGTTCTACATATTGGTGCATTTTATGCATATATGGTGTGCATTTTAGGGAAAATTTTTTTTTCCAAACTTTAAATTTTTTATTTTGTATTGGGATACAATATTGTGGTAGTTTCAGGTGAACAGTGAAAGGGCTCAGCCATACATATACATATATACATTTATCCATTCTTCCCCAAACTCCCGTCCCATCCAGGCTGGCACATAACATTGAGCAGAATTTGATGTGGTATGTAATAGGTCCTTGTTGGTTAGCCATTTTAAATATAGCAGTGTATACATGACATTCCCAAAGTCCCTGTCCCTTCCCCTTGGCAACTGTAAGTTCATTTTCTATTCCCCTTGGCAACTGTAAGTTCATTTTCTAAGTCTGTGAGTCTCATTCTGTTTTGTAAGTTCGTTTGCATCATGTCTTTTTAGATTTCCACATATAAAGGATGCCATATGATATTTTTCCTTCTCTGTCTGACTTTTTTTCACTCTGTATGAATGACACTCTTTAGGTTCATCCATGTTGCTGTAAATGGCATTATTTCATTCTCTTTAATGGCTGAGTAATATTGCATTGCATATGGATGGACATTTAGGTTGCTTCCATGTCTTGGCTATTGTAAGCAGTGTTGCAATGAACATTGGAGTGCATGTATCCTTTCAGATCATGTTTTTCTCCAGATGTATGCCCCAGAGTGAGATTGCAGGGTCATATGGTAGCTCTGTTTTTAGTTTTTTAAATTACCTCCATACTATTCTCCTAAGTTGGCTGTACCACTTTACATTCCCACCAATAGTGTAGGAGGGTTCCCTTCTCACCAGACCCTCTCCAGCACTGGTTATTTGTGGATTTTCTAACGATAGCTATTCTGACTGGTGTGAGGTGATATCTCACTATATTTTTGGTTTGCATTTCTCTAACAGCTAGAGATGGAGAAGCCAATGGCACCCTACTCCAGTACTCTTGCCTGGAAAATCCCATGGATGGAGGAGCCTGGTGGACTGCAGTCCATGGGGTTGCTAGAGTCGGACACAACTGAGCGACTTCACTTTCACTTTTCACTTTCATGCATTGGAGAAGGAAATGGCAACCCACTCCAGCGTTCTTGCCTAGAGAATCCCAGGGACGGGGGATTAGCTAGAGATGTTGAACATATTTTCATGTGCCTATTGGCCATGTGTATGTCCTCTCTGGAGAAATATCTATTCAGATCTTTCCCCATTTTTTCAGTGGGTTGTTTGTTTTGATGCTGTTAAATGTTATAAGCTGTTTGTAAATTTTGGAGACTAATCCCTTATCAGTCACATTATTTGCAAATATTTTCTCCCAATCTGTGGGTTGTCTTTTCATTTTGTTTATTGTTTCCTTTGCTGTACAAAATCTTTTGAGTTTAAGCAGGTTTGTTTATTTTTGTTTTTGTTTCCATTATTCCAGGAGATGTATCAAAAAAGATGTTGCTATGATTTATGCCAGAGAGTGTTCTGCCAGGTTTTCCTCTAGAAGTTTTGTAGTGTCTGATCTCATATTTAGGTTTTTAATATATTTTGAGCTTATTTTTGTGTATGTAGTTAAGAATGACTTAATCTAATTTTTCACATGTGGCTGTCCAGTTTTCCCAACACCATTTGTTGAAGAGACTGTCTTTCCAGCATTGTATAGTCTTGTCTCTTTTGTCATAGATTAATTGACCATAGATGCATGGGCTTATTTCTGAGTTTTCTACCCTGTTCCATTGACCTATATTTCTATTTTTGTGCCAGTACCGTATTGTTTCGATGACTGTAGCTTTGTAGTATAGTCTGAATCAAGGAAATTTTCCTTTTATTTGCATTGATCTATGCCAAAAACAAACAAAAAATCTATGTGTTTATTCCTCACTGATGGGCTTCCAAAATCTTCAACTCATTTCTTTTACTGACACTGCTCATTACTGCTTGTATTTTCAAAATATATGGCTACCTATTTTGTTTGATGATATTCCTTACTCACTTATTAATTCTATATTTCTGTTTGACATTTCTCATCTAGTTTCCTCTTCATTTACATTGTTATCTCACCATGCATTTCTTGTTAAAAGAAATTAATTTCTATTGTCTTTAGGGAGATTTAAAAGTAATCATGGTATGAACCTTACTGTTTCCTGAAGAAAAAAATTTTAAATGTTTTGGTTTTCTAATTTATGGATTCAGTGGATATTTTTGTTGTTGTTGTTACTTATCCATACTTATTTATCCACAAATAGTAAAAATTTTACCCAGAAGCAGAGAGAATGGCTTTCTTCTGGATCTCTCCCCTCGTTCTTAAATATTGTTGGAAACCTTTCACTGCTCACATTTAAATGCTTGTTGCTAGCTCAGTGTTGCAGCTAAGTGTGGAAACACAAAGAGGGCGGTTGGGCCAAAGGCTGGAGAATTTTGTCTTTTGGGTATCTTTGTGCACACACGTGCACGTAGGTGTGCAGACACTGTGACAGGTTCCTGGCTGACCCCACCGTCTATTTGAGACATGAAAGCTAGCCTTGCTTCCTTGAACTAGATCTCCATATCTACTCAACAGAACCTCTTATGTTTCCTCTTTTTTCTGACCAGAATCTTGAGCTTCACTGTCACTATGGATCTTATGTAATATTTTGTTTGATTAGCTTGGTTTTTGGTTTGTTTTAAATAGGAGAAAACTGCTCGTGACTATAGAAAGGTAAAACACTGAATAAGTTTTAATGATTTAGAGTTTGAGATCAGTTAAAAACAGATGAGGTAAAGATAGGGTACCAATACACTGAATTTTTCCAAACCCAGGGATCAGTGGTATCTTTGATAAGATAGGAGACTATAAAGAGAATTATATGTGAAAATGCTTAAGCTTTAAATTCATTCAAGTGTAAGAATATCCCATTAGAGATATTCTAGAGTGATCTGCAAATGCTTGAATCTGTAAATATGAGATAGGCCTCTAAAATCTATTTTAAAAACCTTTCATAGATTCTGATGTGTAGCTATGCTTGTAAACTCCTGCTTAGGTCACCTGGAAATGTACACGGGAGAGAAAGCAAGAAATTTGACCATATGTATGGAAGTCCTTGAAATAAAATAGATGTGGTTATGAAATAATCTTGCATTAAAATGTAAAAATGTAAGCAGTCAAATGAGTGTTATCATTTCTGTTGTTTCACTGCTTTCAAGTCTGTAATTTATTATTTAGATTTCCTCAAGGATTGAAATTTTTCATTTGAGAATGAATTTGATATTCTTTGAAATAGACAAGTCTTACAGAATTAATTTTTAGCAGCATGACTGAGTAGGTCTTTGGGAATCTTTTTACAGGTCTTGGACAATTGAAGAATGAAAGTGAAAACTTACTCTTCCTGAAGTTCTTAGGACTGGAGTTCAAATACCAACGTGAAGCTAATTATCCTTAAGTTGATCAAGATGCTTATGATCAGAAGCACATTTCAAAAGAAAAGAGTCTCTTTTTCTTGACACTTATGTTCACAGTCCTGACACAAACAAGAAATAGGTCTTTTTAGTACATGCAAAAAGCCCAAGTATTAAGTCAAATCGTATGTAATAAGTGAGATTGGTATTTAACTACATGACAACTCTAGGTGAATAAAAAAGAGCAGGCCAAAAGACTACTTTTCCAATAATGGACTTCAGATAATTCAGTTCCATACCAGCATTGTTCCCATGTTTCAGTAGCTTGTATATTAAATTCAAAGATATGTAACATTAAAGCTGGACTAATTTCAAGCATAATAGGCATCAAAAGAAATGTAAGTTCTGTGTTTATTTCGATTATGTGAACAGAGGGAAATTCTTAAGTAATATAAAATTAAAGTCATAAAATATGTCTTTTTATACCATTTCATTTTTTAAAATCTTAATTTTCAGTTTTCTTTTCCCATCACATAGTTGAATTAATTTTGCTCAAAGACTGGACAGATAACAGGACAATATGCTCTCAGGAAGAGTTTCTTTCTTGATTAAGCAATAGCAGTAGTTCTTGTTAACATTTTAGAGATGGGGAAATGATCCAACAGGCTCTGAAGACTACTTTGCTCTAGCTGAAGAATATAAGTTGATTTGTTTCTTCAAACTTTAAGTCTTGAAAATAATTTTTAAATAATTTATTCTTTACTACATCTGTGTTGGAAAGTTGAATGTCATAAATAACACAGATGGACAAAAATAGAATAAAACAAAGTTAACAAAGATTCATTGAGAACCTCAGAGCAAAGTTGTTTTCTGTGCCCCTAACATTGGTCAGATCTAATGATAAAGTACAAAACGTGTTATTGCTATGACACATCTTGTCTCATTATCCAATAAGTTTATTCTAACAAAGAGAAGCAAGGTTTAATTTCCTTGCTGTGAAATCCCATGAGAATATGTAGGTGCATCTACTTTAGGAAAATCTATACCTACACCTTAACTCTGTGCTTTTTCTCCCATAACATTGAAATTACCTGTGGAATTCAGTCCCAATTTTGGGGGGATAGCTGCTGGTATCACCTAGTGAAGCTCTGTGACTACAGAAGTACACATGATATAAAATCATCATATTTAAGAAATCATAGTCAAGCTTAGCTCTCTTATTTGGGGACCAGAAGGTTTGTGTACTCTGTAACGTTATCCATTGGTTTAAGAACAGGTTGGGATCTGAGGCCAGGTTCCTTGCTAAATACTTTCTCTCACACTATGCTTCCTCACTGGGCTCAGTTTTGCCTAAGTTGCCTCAAAACTAATTTTCAAAAGTCACCATATCAATAAAAATATCAGTAGTTTATTTCATTTTACAGAGAAAGAACAGGGTTGAGAAAGAGGAGATATTGATAGATAGAACATTAACTTTAAAATGGGTGGTGCAAGTACAAATGTGGGGATTAGCTGGGATCTCCAGCCAATCATCAGGGAGTTAGTGGCCACATGTAAGCAGGAATGGAAAAGGAAGCTGATTTTAGGATCTGAGAGACCAACCTTGACCAGTGGGCTGAAAAGGGGTTTAGGATGGAACATGGCTCATGAACAAAAGATTATCTGTGAGGAAACCAGATTTTTTAAAAATTTCTATTTTATATTGGAGTATAGCTGATTAATAACACTGTGTTAGTTTCAAGTGCACAGCCAAATGATTCAGTTATACATATATATGTATCTATATATTCTTTTTTCAAATTCTTTTCCCATTTAGGTTATTTTAGAATATTGAGCAGAGTTCCATGTGCTATACAGCAGGTCCTTGTTGGTTGTCTGTTTTATATATAGCAGTGTGTACATGTCAATCCCAAACTCCCAGCCTATCTTTCCTCCATTCCCTTCCCCTCAGGTAACCCAAAATCAGTTTTGAAGAGTCAGTTGTACCTACATTTTCCACTTACTCAGCATTATCCCATATTTATTTTATTCCTGGTCATAAATTAGAGGGTCTTGCTACCCTGCCAGCCCAGTCTCCACATATGTATGGATAGAGAGGGGAAAGAGAGAAATGCACACACATGTACAAATTTGCTTCCTATTCCTCTTCTAAATATTCACTGGACATGTACTATAGAATCAAACTATTCAATCAATGCAGAGCTTACCAGACTCGGAAATTAAATATAGCTTCTATTCTTAAATAAGGCTTCCCAGGTGGCACTAGTGGTAAAGAACCCACTTGCCAATGCAGGAGACATAAGAAACATGGGTTCAATCTGTGGGATTGAACATCCCCTGGAGAAGGAAATGGCAACCCACTCCGGTATTCTTGCCTGCAGAATCCCATGGACAGAGGAGCCTGGCAGGCTACAGTCCATAGGATCACAAAGAGCTGGACATGACTGAAGTGACTTAGCACACACACACATGGACACTGACTCAGCAAAGACGGTCTTTTTCTTGATTCAGTCCTGCTGTTCTTCTGGCCTTGAGCCTCACCTGCTTCAGAATTTCAGCACTGATGCTTATTTATCAGATTATTAGCTTCTTGGCATATTGTTAGGATTGCTTAAAATACAGGCATTTCTATATAAATGGAAATGCTTTAACACTTTATCCATTTTAATAATCAAACTAAAGAAACTGCAGCCATCAAACTCTGGTGCAATCTCTTTTATTGAATGTGATAACATTACTGGGTAGCACACAGTGTTCTTGTGGGGATTAATGCATGAAAATGCCATTTTGCATAACAATAATGTCAAAAGCATAACTCTGAAAAGGTCCATCTTAGTTATAAAACTCAAGCGGAGGATTGATACATTATCTTTAGAGAATTCCAAAATGCTTTGTGATTCTGCATTGTAGAATATCTCTGACAAGATATAAGAAGAAAGTATTCCATTTAAGTACACAGGTGCAGGTCTGATCCCGGAGCTCTGTTTCTGCAGTCGTGTTTGTTTTAGGTAAAGGTCACTAAAAAAAGTGCTCCTTTTGAAACTTCAGATATTACAAGAAAATATGGCAATATTGGGGTGAATGACCTTTATGTTGATCACTCTGTCAAGAATCTATAAGTATTGGCAGAGGAGGAGAGACTGCCTATTTTTAAAGATTTTTAGAACACAATTCAGTATTTGGCATTATTGTCAACTGCATTTTGTTTGACAAATGCAGGCTCCGTGACATCAATATTTAAAATCCTTAATATAACACTCTCTATTTCATAAGGAAATATACTATCTTCTCTTTCCAATATTGAGAAAAGTGAGGGGTTCCACATCTTATGTGTTTTTTTCCTGACTTTCTTATTCCTCATGGTCCTTTATTTTGTACTGCTGTTTATTAAGAAATACCATGTGAAAGTTAATAATAACATAATTTAGAGCAATAATTACATTTTTATTCAATGGCTGTGGGAAAACACTAGGTTGAATAATGAGATAAAAATGAGTGTCTCAGGCCTAACAGGACATTAATCAACATATTAACTGTGTGGGCAAACTGATTTGAGACTGTTATGGCTTAATTTGTCTCAAAATCATTATTTTTAATGTATTGCATAATGTACTTTAAAATATGTGTTCAACTGATCATAAAGAAGCATTAGATTTCAACAGAAGGGATGCTACTCCTTATCATGTCATGAGTTATCCTCTTTTTATAGTACCCAGTATAAAATCGATATTCCTAAAACTCTGACATTTCACAGCTATGTTCAGATAAGGCTAAATTAGTTTTGCAACCTCTCCACCTAAATTCAGTTATAATATCAGAGTCTGTATATTTTCCTAATCCTAATTGCCAAAATATATGTATTATTCACTGTTGTTTGCAAGGGTTTTCACCAAAACTGTTTAAATGTCATCATTGTTTCAGTAAATAATAGCAATCTTCCAAACCCAGGAATTTTTGACCAGTTTGAAGTGACAAGAATTCAATGCTTAGCCCTAGATTTTCATTTAACACAAATTTGATCCTTCAGAGACCTCAACCACACCTAAGGATCCAGTCATCACTGACAAAGTCTTCCTCATCCTTCAGGAGGAGGAAATGACAACCCACCCCAGTATTCTTGCCTAGGATATCCCATGGACAGAGGAGCTTTGCAGGCTACAGTTCAAAGGGTTGCAAAGAGTCAGATATGACTGAGCATGTGCATGCACGCACGCGCGCGCGCACGGACACACACACACACACACACACACGTGTATTTATATAATTGAATCACTTTGCAGTACAGCAGAAATTAACACACTATTGCAAACAAAATATACTGCATTAAAATAAAAAGGCAAATGAGAGTGTGATTAACTGTGTTCAATGCTGCTGATAGATAAAGATGAAGATAGAGAATTAACCATTAATAATGATTTGGGATGTAAACCAGACTTGATTAGAGTGGGTTTAAGCAAAAATAGGAAGAGAAGAATCAGAGACAGTGAGTGTCCACACTGCTTTGAGAAGTTTATTAAAGGAAGCAAAGAAATGGGATAATAGATGACATAAACGGGGTCAGAAAAATTGTTTTTAAAATGAGGGAAATAAAACCATATTTCTAATAGATACTATCCAGAAGAGGGTAGAAAATAAATGAAAAAGAAGTGAAAGGGAAGAACCCTTACGGCTGTATCCTTAAGTAGTAGAGAAGACACAGTGCAGAATTGAGGAACTGGATCTAGGTAGGAGCATGGACAGCTCATCCACAGTAAGGGTGGAGGGTCGTCTATAAGGGTACAGATGCCATGGATGGGTAATTGTGGTGGTGAGTGTTGGCAGAAATTGTCTTGTTTCCTTGGTCAAATAAAAGCTGGGTCATCAGCTGAGGATGAGGACACGTGAAAAGGCAGTATGTCCAGACTTGAGGAGAGAAAAGAAGGTTTGAAATAATCATCTGGAAAAGGCAGCAGATCAATATGAGTTCATGGAAATAGTAAGGGGCACAGAATGGATTTAATGACAGAATTTTGCCAAGTGACTATGCTTAAGTGAGACCTGATGCAGTGTTTGGCAGGGAGGGAAAGGGGAGAGGGTCTTTGTTCTAGCTACTAATGTCAAATAAGCTAATACACACTTGTTAAAATCTTGCCCCATTTCTTTGTACAAATTAAGCAATGATGCAAAAAATAAAGTCCATATAACAAAGGGATTTGTGGTTCCCTTTGCTTTCCATAGTGCCTGTGTGTTATATCTTAACCTATATTCTAAATTTCTGAGTCTTAAAATTCTTTGTAGTTTCATAGAAACTAACAAAGATTTTTATTTCTCTATACATAATTTCTGAATAATGAGTGTATAAGATTCATTTTGTTCAAGATTTAAAATTACACTATTTTATTCTATTAGCTAATTTTTTTTTTTTTTACCCAGAAGGAGGTGGTAGCAGAAAGGCATAAGACTTTGGTTTCATAGTGAAATATATGCATGCACTGAAAGGCTTCTGACAAACATGTTTCATACACTATGAAATAAAACAATCCTCACTCAGACTCGGATGCTGAATATTTTCTTGGCAGTCTGTGGTGCCATATTTCCTCAATGGCAGTGTCTCTAAGCAGGGCATACTTTTGTTGCAGACCTTTGGGTTATGACATTTGCCTTTGCCCAAATATGCCGCTGAGAACACAGGGCAATGTTTTCAAAAGAAATCCTATTTTCCCATCTGCAGAAAACACACACATTCACTGGGAACTATACTGACAAAGAAGTTGCAATTGACTAGTGCAATAAGCCACATGAGTTATTTGTATAAGCAAGTAGCTATTTCAGAGGATGATTAAAATATCATTCTATTTATTAGGGGTGTTCCTATGTAACTAAAAATGGAAAAGTCAAGATCTCAAAATATGTATTTATTAGAATGTCTACACCCTCCTTCTATCAGCCATGAGTTTCCTGAAGAATAGCATAAATAGAATCAATCATAAGTTATCACAGGGATGGAAAGGATATTGAAAGAGTATCTAGTTCATCCTTTTACTTCTAATTAAACCTAAACTTTATATGGTTCCAAGAGTGCTCCAAGGTTGAGGAAAATTACACAAAGTAGTCTGTATCCACCCACTCCAGTGTTCTTGCCTGGAGAATCCCAGAGATGGGGGAGCCTGGTGGGCTGCCCTCTATGGGGTCGCACAGGGTCGGACACGACTGAAGCGACTTAGCAGCAGCAGCAGCAGCAGTCTATATCCAAGTCCCATGGAACTGATCATTTTTACTAATTTCTTTTTTCCCTCTCTTCCTTCCCTTCCTCCCTTCCTCTTTCTTGCCTTTTTTTTTCATTTCATGTTTTTACGTCTCATATTATGTCTTTATAATTCAAAAAAGAAAGCTTCTAGTTTCAAAGCCTTTATCCCAGTCTTCAAACTGAACTGCTCCTTACCAGACTGTCCTCATCTTTCAGAAACACCCACTCATGTGTGATCCGATCGAGAGAAGGCCTGCACATTCATAACTCACTCTGTGAGGACTCCTCTCTTCCATTGAACTATGCCGAATCACTGCCTGTCGATCGTGTTCCACCAGCCTCCACAGAACCTGTTCAGCAAGCACTACTGTATGTGCTTTTATCCTCAAATGTACAGCTTGAGAGTTACTTAAGTGTACACAGAGGTTCATGTACATGGAAGAGGGTTAGACAAGTCTCACTGGGTATGCTATCTATTTTTAAATCTTTCCCTTTTACTTTGTATTCTGTAATGTTAGTCTGTAGTCCTCCCTTTCCTCTGTTCATTCCTGGGTCTCCTGCATTGCAGGCAGATTTGTTACCAGTTAGGCTACCAGGGAAGCCCAAATCAAGCCTACGTATCAAAAATTAAATTTATGACATCTAAAAATAATTCAAATCACAGCAGGATCCTCTATGACCCACTTCCCAGAATATTGGAAATAAAAGCAAAAATAAACAAATGGGACCTAATAAAAATTAAAAGCTTCTGCACAACAAAGGAAACTATAAGCAAGGTGAAAAGACAGCCTTCAGAATGGGAGAAACTAATAGCAAATGAAGTAACTGACAAAGAATTAATCTCAAAAATATATAAGCAACTCCTGTATCTCAATTCCAGAAAAATAAATGATCCAATAAAAAAATGGGCCAAAGAACTAAACAGATATTTCTTCATAGAAGACATAAAGATGGCTAACAAACACATGAAAAGATGCTCAATATCACTCATTATCAGAGAAATGCAAATCAAAACCACAATGAGGTACCATCTCACGGCAGTCAGAATGGCTGCGATCCAAAAGTCTACAAGGAATAAATGCTGGAGAGGGTGTGGAGAAAAGGGAACCCTCTTACACTGTTGGTGGGAATGCAAACTAGTACAGCCACTATGGAGAACAGTGTGGAGATTCTTTTAAAAACTGGAAACAGAACTACCATACGACCCAGTAATCCCACTGCTGGGCATACACACCGAGGAAACCAGAATTGAAAGAGACACGTGTACCCCAGGGTTCATCGCAGCACTGTTTATAATAGCCAGGACATGGAAGCAACCTAGATGTCCACTAGCACATGAATGGATTAGAAAGCTATGGTACCTATACACAATGCAGTATTACTCAGCCATTAAAAAGAATACATTTGAATCAGTTCTAATGAGGTGGATGAAGCTGGAGCCTATTATACAGAGTGAAGTAAGCCAGAAAGAAAAACACCGATACAGTATAATAATGCATATATATGGAATTTAGAAAGATGGTAACGATAACCCTGTATGCAAGACAGCAAAAGAGACACATGTATAAAACAGTCTTTTGGACTCTGTGGGAGAGGGAGAGGTGGGATGATTTGGGAGAATGGCATTGAAACATGTATATTATATGTGAAATGAATCGCCAGTCCAGGTTCGATGCATGATACAGGATGCTCGGGGCTGGTGCACTGGGATGACCCAGAGGGATGGTATGGGGAGGGAGGTGAGAGGGGGGTTCAGGACGGGGAACACATGTACACCTGTGGCAGATTCATGTCAGTGTATGGCGAAACCAATATAATATTGTAACGTAATTAGCCTCCAATTGAAATAAATAAACATATTAAAAAATAAGGAAAAGAAAAGAAAGCTGCATATTATAGCCATTAGTTGCAATGGCTATTTAAATAAATTTAAATTAAATTTAATTTAATTTAATTTATATTTAAATTATATAAATAATAATTATATAAAATTAAAAAGAAAAACAAATATCTTTATTAAGCTATTTCAATGTTTGGTGATTTAGTCACTATGTCGTGTCCAACTCTTGTGACCCCATAGACTGTAGCCCACCAGGCTCCTCTGTCCATGTGACTTCCCAGGTAGGATGCTAGAGTGAGTTGCCATTTCCTTCTCCAGGGGATCTTCCTGACCGAGGGATGGAACCAGGGTCTCTTGCATTGCAGGCAGTCTCCTGTATTGTAGGCAGATTCTTTACAAATGGAGCCATCAGGGAACCCCAAAGTATCTTTATTAAACTGTTTCAATGTTTAACAACTTTTACTTCCCATCATGTATTTGCTAACACATACACATACACACATATATATATTTATATGTACATATGTATATTCGTGTATGTATATCTGAAATCAGTTCACTTATACAGCAAAATGCATGTTTAATTTTACCTAATATTCTATAAAATACTTCTTGCTTTCCGTTAAAAATAAAATGGTTGCCAGAGTCCATGAATGATGTACAATATCTGAATTGGTAGCACTTAGCAATTAGGTAGTTAGCAATGCTAATGTCAGATACCAGACAAACCGGATGTCAAACAAAAGCTGGCTTGACTTCCCATCTGGTGTGCCCTGCAAAGCTGGCTATGGTTAGACGTTTCAGAAGACAAAAGGAAAGAAATGTTCAGAAGCTGGCAAAGCAACTTTGGGTATGATACACAGGAAAGAGGAGTTTAAATATGTGGCATTTGAATCCAAAGTTTGGAAGAGGGAACACTTCTTAGAAAGCAAATAACCTTGTAAAATTTCTCTCTTGTTGAAATATGCAAGGGGTATATTGAAATTCCAGTATAATTAAATGTTCACTGTATTTGTTTTGATTTTCATCACTTTAGATGTTTGTGAATCACATTTAACAATTTACTGTGTACTCTGACTAAGGCTCTGACTCTGGTAATGTACTTTTTATTTCTGGCATTTAACTTGCCTTTTATTTATAGTTTCTATCTAACCCAATATTCTTTATCGTTTCATGCACATGTCCATAATTTATACTAAGTTCTTTAACATATTAACACAGTTGGGTAGTTCCCAATCCTGGGATGCAATTACTGGTGTTAGCTCCATTTTATAGATGAGGAAACTGAAGCATGGAGGTTAAACAATTTTATCCATGATCCAATCGCTAAAAAGCATTTGAATATTATCAGTCTAATTATAAGGTCCAAGTTTACCATCATATCAAAATGTTTTTATTTATATACATTTAATTCATATCCTGTCACTTAAATGGACTCTCTGTCAGTTCTAACAGAATTTTAGACCTTGTTTTAGTATGAGATATGAGAGTTATATCTCATACCATAGAATTAACTTTTCATTTGTTCCTGTCATTCTTTCTCCACTGAACAGAGAAAGGGTTCTTTGTTCATTCTACACCAATGGGTGTCTTTCTCTCTGAAGAAGGAGAGAAATATATATCCTCAGTTTTAATCCAGCTATGAAGTTCTTGGGTCACTTATTGGAGAGACATAAATCAATCTATATTTCAGACTAATAAATGTATACGGTTCAGTGTTATGCCATTGTGTTTCCTTATAAAATATTTTACTCTGAAAAATATAGGCAATATGCTGTTTTAAATAAAAATTAACTTGTTCATAAATAGGTATTCACCAAAAAGATTTCATTTTACATAGTTTCAATAAAGCAAACACTTACTCAACCTTAACTCATATAACCGCAGGTGTTAATTGACATATATTTAGTAGTGAAAAGGCAAGAAAAATATCTATACAGAAACATGTATTCATGAGGACCTAATTACTATAAAGTTTTACTAATGAATTTATTAAAACCTCTTTTTATAAAAATTTAAACATCAAGTTACAACAAATAGTTCTGCATAGCAATTAGAAGTATTATCTTTGCAACATACTCTTTAAATAGATCAAGGGGTAATAGGGGCGAGATTCAGCTTATGCGATTTTGATGTGTGACAAATCTAAGAATTGACAGAACCATGTAAATCATGTGTATTATCGTACCTCATCTGAATGTCTCTACAACATATACAAGTTGAAGGATTAAGTGTGAGAAGAGCTTTCAGAGCTTAGTCAGTGCTGGGGGCTGTCTTGACACTGATTAAGACCCTGACAGAGTGCACAAAAACCCCATTTGTTGGCATGACATGTCAGATGGATGAAGAATCAGTCTTTGTCTATTGAGTTCAGTTTTCTTTCAAACTGACTTCCAGATCAGCTGCAGTATTTTCAGAGGCAAGTAGTACATTGATTTTTAATACAGGCATTATGCAAAATATGTAGTAATGAAAACTTTTAAAAGAGGCTTTTCTATATAGCATTAGTAAGCACAATGAACAATTGTGCATTAATATGAGCAGGGTTTCGTTCCATCTTCTACTTCTAAGAACCACTTTTTAAAACAGCAGTTACCGTTAAAAGGCTAATTCTCTTTCTATCCATGACTAAACTGTGTGGTGAGGTTTATTTTGTTTGGCACTGAAAAATAAATGATGGAAAATTGGAGCTAACAATATGTTCTGATTATTCCAGTGGTATACAATATTCTCTGAATGTGACAAACCATGTTTATCCCACTAGGGAGAGTGAGTGAGGGAGAGAGAGATTCCCTGTGATTTATTGGCATGCATTGTGTTGTTAAATAGCCATTTTCTTATTCTACCTTGACATTGACATATTTTATTTCACTTCTAAGCATTAAGATTTTCATATGCAAAATCTTACTTAAATGTTGTATTGACTACAAGAAATAACTGTTATTTGGGGCAGTAGGTAAGACCATTGGGTCCATCAAGTATTATGTTTCCTTTTTTACTATTCCATATCATATGGGTTTTTCATTGTTTCTAAGATGTTTCGGCTACTTCTCATATTTCTATATATATTTTTTAAATGGTAGCACAAAGTAGAACATCACTCTAGAACACCAAATACTCAGTTAAGAAAGGATAAAAGATGATCACCGTATATACTCTTGCTCTCACTGTATTTCTAACTTAAGACCTCTGTTCATACACAGTGTGTGAGCTCAGTTGTGTCTGACTCTGCAATCCCATGGAAGGTAGCCCACCAGTTTCCTCTGCCCATGGAATTTTCCAGGCAAGAATACTGGAGTGGGTTGCCATTTCCTACTCCAGGAGATCTTCCTAACTCAAGGATCAAACCTGTGTCTCTCGAATCTCCTGCATTGGCAGGTGAATTCTTTACCACTCTGCCACCTGGGAAGCCTCTCCTACACAGCAGCACTATCCAATAAGACTGACTATTCCAGTATAAGAAAAATACAAATTTCAAGGAATCATTGAATTGATATCTGCTCAGTGGTGAATTGCTTATGCCCTGAAAGACATTTCTTCTGAAAAGGGAAAGGGGAATCTAAGGACCATGAACACTCTTTCTTAGTCTTATTTGAAGTGAAAAATAAAAATCTTAAGATGACTGTCCAGAGTTATGAGTAAAACCTGTGATCAGAGAAGATAGTAAAGATAATGACTCAACATATGAAACTTGACTCTGTAGTTGAGTTTGTGATGCAATACAGAACAGAAATATTCCAAATAATTTTAAAATGTGTAATATTTAATTGTAGGTAGGTAGTGTGTAGTTATGTTGGTGTCATTGAGAACCAGGGAGGTTTGGCAAGGAAGAAACAGGATACAGACATAAGACAGAAGAGATTAAGTAAAAATTCTATAGTCTTACTAAATTACAAGTAATTGAGATGTATTAAAAAAAATATTGCTTAGCTAACACTATTATTGGCCAAAGACAACCCGAAAACTAATCTTATCACCATAAAACCTAAGATGTGGCAGAGCAGTTCTCCTGAGTTCCCTTAACCTACTGCTGTCTGCCTGGGCGCTCCTTCCCAATAAAATCTCTTGCTTTGTCAGCAAAAGAAAAAAGAAAAAAAAATCTTAGAAACAATGCCAACTTCTCTGGTAGCTCAGCTGGTAAAGAATCCACCTGCAAAGCAAGAGACCCCAGTTCGATTCCTGGGTCAGGAAGATCTGCTGGAGAAAGGTTAGACTACTCACTCCAGTTTTCTTGGGCTTCCCTCCGTGGCTCAGCTGGTAAAGAATCTGCCTGCAATGTGGGAGACCTGGGTTGGGAAGATCCCCTGGAGAAGGAAACAGTTATCCACTCCAGTATTCTGTCCTGGAGAATTCCATGGACTGTATAGTCTATGGGGCCACAAAGAGTCGACTGTATGGTCTATGGGGTCGCAAAGACATGACTGAGCATATAGAAACAATATAAACAAAATCCCTAGATCCTCATAGTGGTCTCTAATGTCACTTTTCTTTAAAAGAACATAAGAATCCTTGGGGGAAATGGCAGATTCCACACTTTGGGTATGATATATAATTATTATCCTGAAACAATTTGTCACACAAAAGAAAGAAACAGACAACTAGAGTAATAATAAAGTCAGGTGGAAGCCTACTTAACATTTTTAATAGTCCAAACGGGGACAATTTAGTTTCAATCAGTAAACATGCACCGTGCAAGGAAGTGAAATGCATCTAAAATATTTAAATCAATGAGATGATGCTAATATTAATTAAAAAAAAATCCGCAACTCATCATTGGTCTCTGGAAGATGTCAAGAAACCAACTTATTTTTAAAGATAGCAGATTTTCTAGTTATTCTTATTCTGCTTCTTTTATGCAACTTACAGTTCAGAGTGCCAAAATAGTCGATAAGAACAAATTTTCTCTTTATTGAAATAGTCCAGCTAATAATTGAAGAAGGAAAGACATAACTAAAAGGACCATTTTCATAAAATAATGGACTTAGGCCAGAGATTAGTAAACTTTTTCTGTAAAGGGGCAGGTAGTACTCAAGACTTTGAGACTCATGTGGTCTCTGCTGCAACTCTGTTATAGCATGAAAGATATGATGTGAATGCATTCTCAGTCATGTCCATTCTCTGTGATTCTATGGACTGTAGCCCGCCATCCTTAGGATTTCCCAGGCAAGAATACTGGAGTAGGTTGCCATTTCCTCCTCTATGGGATCTTCCTGACCCAGGGATCAAACCCATGTCTCTTGTGTTTCCTGCATTGGCAGGCGAACTCTCTACCAGTGCACCACCTGGGAAGCCCTCGTGAAGATACTATAGAAAGTACTTACATGAATAAATGTGTCTTTGTTTCAATAAAACTTTGTTTACAAAAATAAGCTGCATAACATTTTGGCCCAGGGGCCATAGTTTGTTGAAGTAATCAATGATCACTGAGGACTGCTAACATTATAGTCATTATGTAGCTTTACTTTACACTGTGTATACTAGAATAACATTGTATATTATTAGAAATGAATAAGCTTCATCATATCAAGAATAGGGTATACTCATTTTTATTATGTTTACTGACATGTCATTTTATAATCTTCAATCAATGAAAGTAAAAGTGCAGGTATAAGATACTTCTGAACTTAATAACACAATGTAACAAGGTGGAAATTCCAGAAACAAATATGCAATAAAACTATATTTTAGGTTTTATAGAAATACTAAAACCCTTCAAATTATAGTTCTATCCTTTATATACCCAGCAACAACTTATATATAACAAGCATTTGCATTTTTATTTTATGATACATAATATTTGACTTGATGACTTCACTCCATTTAAATTATTCAAAAGAAAGTATCACATCATCTCTTTAAAAGATATTTATTTAAGTTATCTAATTTCTTCCTCAGTCTCCATAAATGCTTACTATTGGTTTATTTTAATACTATGATCGTTATTATTATAGTCACAACTATCATTCACAACTATTAAGCCTCAACCATATTGTAGGCACTCTGTATATATTTATTACATTTTCGATATTTAAAACAACCTTAGAACAATGGCCTTACTCCCACTGCATATCAGAAAACAGATTTGGAGAGGGCAATTAATATTCCTCAGTTTTTGGTTTCAAATGAAGAGTTAAGTTTCAGGCTTAGATCTGGGTCTGTAGAGCTCACATTTTTTTCTACCTCACAACACTATATAAAATAACTAAAACCATGTATCAGAAACTTTGGTATTATGGAGACACCACCCCTCCAGCCTAATGTCAAATGCAGCCTTCTTTATTCCAAGTGACTATCGTATATTTACAAATTACTGGCAAGCTAGGGGCACTGAATAGAGAAATAGAAATGATACTAACTGTCTGGAATGTGCATTCCACTGAAAATGTTAAGATGATATTCTTAGCAAAAAAAAAAAAATCAGTATGAGGTGACCTGGTATATGATTTCAAAATACTTCAAAATATATGAAGGTTAAATTAATCTGATTCCAGAAAATGTAACATATGAGAAAAATAAAGTCAAGAAGAATAATGTATCATTTAATAATGTATTACAAATGGATTTTGTTTACTATAAAGTTAAGAACTTTTTATTTTAAATAATGTGTATCTGAAGACTTTTCTTAGGTCATCATATTTTTAACATTTTGGTATGTAGATCTCACATAAAGTGTCTTTGAAATACATTTGGAAGGTTATAAAGTTAGATTTATCTTTTTTATTTATAGTGATATTCCAGGAAAGTCAGTGACTTCCCTGGTGGCTCAGATGGTAAAGCGTCTGCCTACAATGCGGGAGACCCAGGTTCGATCCCTGGGTTGGGAAGATCCTCTGGGGAAGGAAATGGCAACCCACTCCAGTACTCTTGCCTGGAAAATCCCTTGGACTTTCCAGAGAAGTGTGGTAGGCTACAGTCCATGGGGTCGAAAAGAGTCGGACATGACTGAACGACTTCACTTTCACTTTCTTTCACTTTCCAGGAAAGTCAAGGTCCTGGGAACTTTAGGTTCTGTTCAAAAATTAAAGTTTGGGTCTCATTCTCTTCTCCAAGAAAATGATTGTTTGAGTTCTGCCAGTTGTTTTGAAAATCACAATTTTTTTATAATCACAACTGAAATAAATTGCAACTCTCCAGGACAAGCCTACATATTCATCAGTCACTGATGCTACAAACAGTCATGCAGCCCTTCTCAGTGCATTCGTACATATTGTACTCTCATATTCTTCCCTCAACACATAGTGAAAGTGAACCTCTTCATTTCTTTATAGATTTCATCTTCTCTGGCTTCAGATAACAAAGGCCTTTGTCTGCCTAAAATTCACTCCCACCACTACTCCCTGTGTTAACTCCTCCCATAATTCAGGGCTCAGATGTCACTTTCTGCTGGAAGCTTTCACAGACCTTTTACATTTGTTTGTAGCAAGTAGAGGGATTTCTATTCAAAGAATAGACCTATTCCAACTCCTTTCAGCATGGCAAAGATTGGGACTTCATCCTGATATTTGACACATTCTCTCTCCTCCAGGGGATGAGAGTCAGTGTTTCTATTTTATTAGTTTGCTGAAACAAAATCCAAACTCCTACTCAACAAAACACAAGAGAAAACTGTTGGGTTTTGATGGGGAAAAGGTGATTGTTAAAACAGGATCACTCATTGGAAAACATAAGATTACAGCTGCAGATTAAGTACACAGCAAAAAATAACCACAAATGCTCTTATATCATACAGTGGGACTGACATCTAATCTCTAAAATGCATGCAAGCAAAGGGAAACAGAGGCTTGTCCTCTGCTGTTGGTGTGACACGTGTATTGACAATCCCAATGCTCAATGGGTTTATTTGAAACATTTGATTTTTTTTCTGTGAAACTTTAAGGCTTCCATTCAAACAGGCTCTTGGCTGTTTCCCACTGGGTCTCTGCATTTGTACAGCAATACAATTGCTGTACAAATTGCTTGTATCCAAGATGGCGAAGTCAGTTCTTTGCTTGACTTCAAGCTAGCTAAAAATCTGGTAGTATCTACTACAATTATATTCCAGGTTAGAACTCTGCTAGGAGTAGAAAACTCCTAATGAAGTGAAAGAATAGATCATCTGAAAGTTCTGAGTGTGCGGAAATAATAAATATCTGTTCACTTCTTTTTTATTTTTTGAATCAAGGACATCCCCTGCTTATCTCTTTAGAATGAGGAGTGGACTCATTTCTCTAGTTACAAAGACCTGCTTACTAGGAAGTAGCCCCATGGATATTCCATTTTAGGTGTTTAAAAAGGCAAATGTTCAGGTTGTATTTTTATGTGCATGCATATGTGCTTTAAGTAGTTGAAACATGTCCTGAATAACACTGCACATTGATCTTGGATGAGATGCTCCTTCTATATGCTCCTATAGCATGTGTTACTTCTACCATCATAGCATTTAACACACTGCACTGACTTGCTAATTTAAACTCAATGAAGGCTGGAACTATATTGTTTTTCATTTTTGTGTCTACAATACCTAAACAGCTCCAGACACAGAATAAGCATTCAATAAATATTAAGGGAGTGACTATCACATCAGTGATAAAAAATAGAATGGATTATGGGTATCCTTTTTACTACTCTTTTTTTTATTTTATTTTATTTTTAAACTTTACATAATTGTATTAGTTTTGCCAAATATCAAAATGAATCAGCCACAGGTATACATGTGTTCCCCATCCTGAATCCTCTTAACACAATACTTCGGGCACCTGATTGGAAGAGCCAACCCATTGGAAAAGACCCTGATGCTGGGAAAGATTGAGGGCAGGAGGAGAGGGGGGTGGCAAAGGATGAGATGGTTGGACGCCATCATTGACTCAATGGACATGAGTTTGAGCAAACTTTGGGAGATAGTGAAGGACACGGAAGCCCAGCATGCTGCAATCCATGGGGTCACCAAGAGTCAGACAACTGAACAACAATATATTCATGTAGATTTTTGCATGTATTTGTTTATCCCAAATAACATTTATACAGTCAAAAGCATAGGAAAGTTAAGAGTTGTATGACTACCCTCTTTAATGATAAAACCAAAACCCAGCTGATCTTACTGCTCTATTCTCCCATCAACAAAATACACAGGATGATAAGAGAAGTCCAAAAACACTATGAAGGCTACTCAACCTTTATGCATTTTCAGGTGGTTGAAAACAGCAGCAGATAGATACTTTTTCAATTAATTTTAAATGAAAAGACAACCTGAGCAGAGAATTCCATAGCAGAGACCATAGTCAGAATGCCCTGGCACCAAGTGTCTCAAGATTAAACCAAGGGCAGATTAAATATCCTTCTGTGTCATAACTCAGTGACAAGCCCATCATATTACATTTTTCTCCCAAAAGCATTTTTGAATAGAATATTGCTATACAAGGTCCAATTTTAGAAGCAAAAGATTGAAAGGTCATTTAGTCCTTCCTGAAATGACCTGAAAACTTCCTCTTTACAATGTAGCATATAGTTTTTTTCTCCAGTTAGGTTTTTATATATTAAATTGATTGCTCAAATTTCCACAGAAACTAATTTCCGTGTGTTTGGCTCCCCACTTCTCTTAGAATAAGAGTCAAAGAACTTAATGCTTTGAATCTTATGTGACCTGCCCTCTCCTACCAATTGCACTAAGCTCTTCTACTCCCCTATACCTTGACCACCCCTTCTAGCTCCCTTGTCCTTCATTGAATGGACCAGGCATTCTCCCACCTCAAGGCCTTTACACTGGCTTCTCACCCTGCCTGGACATTCTTCTTTCAGAAATCAACATAGATCATCACTCTTGCCAATTTCACATCTTTGTTTAAACGTCATCTCTCAGTAAGGCCCTCCTTCCCTACCTGCATTGGAACCTTGCTCCAGCACCTGTTATCTCTCTTATTCAGATACACATCTCCCATGTACATACCATGTTCTAATATACTTTATAAATTACTACTCACTATCTTCCTGTGAGTTTCTCCCGATTAGAGCGTAAACTCCAAGAAGGAAAATATTTTTCTTTCTCTCTAGACCTCTTGAAAGTCCCTTGGACTGCAAGGAGATCAAATAAGTTAATCCTAAAAGAAATCAGTCCTGAATATTCATTGGAAGGACTGATGCTAAAGCTGAAGCTCCAATACTTTGGCCACCTGATGTGAAGAGCTGACTCATTGGAAAAGACCCTGATGCTGGGAAAGATTGAAGGCAGGAGAAGGGGAGGACAGAGGATGAGATGATTGGATGGCATCACTGACTCAAAGGACATGAATTTGAGCAAGATCGGGGTGACAGCAAAGGACAGGGAAGCCTGGCGTGCAGTAGTCCATAGGGTAATAAAGAGTGAGACACAGCTGAGTGACTGAGCAACAATAAAAACCCTAGCACTTAAAATAATCAGTGATTGGCATACAACTGGAAATATTCCTGAACAAATAAATGTAATGGTGATATATCAAAAATGTGTAGTTCTCTAAAGGGCTGAAATAGAATGAACCACATTTTGAAATGTTAATTTAAAAGAACAGAATTTTATATGCAGCTTGTTTGTTGTCGTCGTTGTTTAGTCACTAAGTCGTGTTGAGTTTTTTTGATCCTGTGGACTAAGCCTGCCAGGTTCCTCTGCCCATGGGATTTCCCAGGCAAGAATACTAGAATGGGTTGCCATTTGATTACAACTATGTAAAAAGAAATAAAAAGCAACCAAACAAAATCCCATGTAAGGTCATTAAGAAGAAGAATAGAAGATTATACACACAGCAATAAAACTCATAGAAACTGAAACCCTATTTGAACACACGGGTAATTTTTTTCCCTTCCTTTAAACTTTCTGCAACATATAAATTTTTAAAGAAACATTATGTTAGCATTTAAAATAAACACGAGAAAAAGAAATCCGTAAAATGGCATTAAAGTTTTTCTGTGAAAAATGCAGAAATTTTCAAATAGCTTCTCTGGTTGATCCCAAAAGAGAATCTAAATTTAGGAAAATTTCTTTTTATTTTCTTGAGACTTTTCTTTGCAGTTAGGTGGCATTGAGTCTTTTCAGTTCAGAGTTCTTTGTCTGAAAACCTCGTTAAAGAACACTGGCATCTTCAAGCACATATCTTAGTCCAAAACCTGGGTGGTTTTATTTTGTCTTTCACTTTGTTCTGTAAAATTTAATAGGAAGACTTACTTAGACAAGAAGGGTTATTTTAACCACATTTAGTTGTAGAAAAACCCAGCTGTTTTCAGGATAAGAAGATTTTTAGAATAAATAGAAACAATTCTGCTACTCACAATATCAAACTATATCTCATGAAAGCAAGTACTACCCAATTTAATAGCAGAATAATTTTACAATAAACAAATACCTTTGACATCAATGACAGTTAAGTGGTGCTGGATTTTAGCAAATGGAGCACTTTTTATTATGAGCACTTTACTTGTGCTCCGAGTTATCCAAAATAACTTGGATTCTTTTAAAAGGTTTATCCAAAACAGTATAACAAAATAGTAGGGAAGAGTTTATACAAAAACCCCCTTTCATCCCACATTCTACAAAATGCAATCCCACATTCCACAAACTGCAATCCCACATTCCATAGTGGGACCTCTTTGAATCTAGTGAATTTGTATTTGCTTGGATTATCTACTCAATCTCTCTTTCAGTATGTGGTAATCAAATTAATTTGACTCGTACTTTTGGTTAAATATCTAAGTTTAATTAAAATTTTTAACCTATATTTCTTGTTCCATACACTTTCAGAAATACCTATTTGGTCTTATAAAAATGCCAAGATATTCCTTAATTTTACTTTTTGATTAAAAAAAAAATAAGCTTATTTATACCTCCACCTCTTCCTCTCCATTAAATTCTTACATTTTAATTGCATCTTCCATTTTAAGAATATAACTATTTTAAACATAATTAGTTAAGGTTATTGATAAAATTTTCCAATTTCTGTAGTGACCATTCACTTTGTAATCACTCCTTGCCTGTCATTATATTCTTCTTGTAAAACACAGCCCAGAGTAATTCTTTCGGGGAGGGTGTATGAGCTATTATTTTTTGTATATCTTAAAATGCACGTATTTTGTCCCCACTCTTGAATAATAGTGTGGCTTATAATGATTTCCAGGAATAATTGATTTCTAGGAATAACAGCTTTTTGAAAATAGTATTACTTTGTTTTCCAGCAACCATTTTTGCTAGTGAGGAGGCTACTTTTGTTTCACTCTTTTATAGGTAATTTGTCACCTTTCTGGTAAATGATAAAAAAATTTTTTTAATGGCAGATGCTCTGCAGTTTTATTATAATATGCCTAGATAGATATTTATCTCTGTCTTGTTCAGGACCTGTATACATTATGTTTTCCCAATTCTTGAAAGGACTTACCATATTATAATATCAGTATTTTTCCTAGTTATTAATATTTGTTCTATTCTCTTGTCACTTTATTGTTGAATGAACCTTGGAACTTCTCACTCTGTTTCTATATTTGTTAGTTTTTTAAATTGTTCTTTAATATTTTTTAAAATTTAGTTACTCTGTGTTGCAATCTAGATGAAATGCTTAGCACAGTCTCCTGATGAATAATTCTCTCTTCATATCTACGTAATCCATCTACATATTAATTCCTTCCTTTGAGATTTTTAACCCAATTTTGTATTAATTTCCAGCATTTCTAATTGGTTCTTTCTTATCTGCCCAATATTGTTCCTTTAACTTTTTAAGAATTATTTTAATTAATTGCTTGGTTTTGTTTTAAAATTTCTTAGTTTTTATTTTAGTAGATATAATTTAATCTTTAACTCTTTGAGATTCTAAATATGTTTGTAAATTCTTTTTCAAATTAGCTTATTATTTTTATTAACAATATTTGAAAAAGTACACATGAATAAAGTCTAATAGACAGAGAAGCCAGCAAACTATTGTTCATTCTTCAACATAAGGAGTAAAGAGAGATAAGATCTCAGTAGGCATTAATCAAATTGTAAGATTTTAGAACTGTCCATTCAACATTCCTGGACATCTGGACAAAATGATTTCAAATTTTTGTAATTATATTATATGGAAGGAATTACATGACAATAAAGTATATAGCAGTTATAGGCAGAAAAACCTATCACCTAGAGGTGAACAAAAGAGAATATGAGTTATTACTAAGGTCTTATACAGGTCCTGTAAGTTTTAGATGTTTTGTGTATAGCACCACCTCTTGTGTCTCTCAATGACTTTCTGGAATCAACGTAGACCACTGATTTTCAACTCTTAACTTCACAATAAAATCATCTAGACCTTTTACAAAATATTAATGCTTAAGACTTCCAGACGGAGAAAGCAATGGCAACCCCCTCTGGTCCTCTTGCCTGGAAAATCACATGGACAGAGGAGCCTGGTAGGCTGAAGTCCATGGGGTCACTAAGAGTCGGACAGAACTGAGCGGCTTCACTTTCATGCATTGGAGAAGGAAATGGTAACTGACTCCAGTGTTCTTGCCTGGAGAATCCCAGGGACGGGGGAGCCTGGTGGGCTGCTGTCTATGGGGTCGTACAGAGTCGGGCACGACTGAAGCAACTTCACAGCAGCAGCAGCAAGACTTCCAGAGATTCTTATTTAATTGTTCTACTGTATAGCCTGGCATTTAATATTTTTAGAGCACCTCAGATGCTTCTAAAGCGTGGCTAGGACTGAAACGCTACTACGAAATATTGAGTAGATAAACTTAGTATAGTTTCCTACTCATATCCACTGGACTCTACTCTATTTTGACCACGATACTTGAAAGTAACTATACAGAGAAATGCAAGAAATCCATTTTCTTGAGGAAAGTGAAAGTCACTCAGTCATGTCCTACTCTTTGTTACTCCACAGACTATACAGTCCATGGAATTCTCCAGGCCAGAATGCTGGAGTGGGTAGCCTTTCCCTTCTCCAGGGATCTTCCCAACCCAGGGATCAAACCCAGGGCTCCCGCATGGCAGGCGATTCTTTACCAGCTGAGCCATAAGGGAAGCCCAAGAATACTGGAGTGGGTAGCCTATCCCTTCTCCAGAGTATCTTCCTGATCCAAGAATGGAACTGGAGTCTCCTGCATTGCAGGAAGATTCTTTACCAACTGAGCTATCAGGGAAGCCCTGTTTTCTTGAGGAGCTGTGTAATTTGGCCGATGTATTAGTTTCCTATTGATGATGTAACAAATTCCACAAACTAAGTGCTGTAACACAACCCAAATTTATTATGCTGTAGTTCTGGAGATCAAAAATCCAAAATGAATTTCACTGGGATAAAATCAAGTGTCAGGATGTCTGTGTTCTTTTGGAGACTCTAATGGAGAATTTTGTTCTGTAATTCTCCCAGTTTCAAAGAGCCACCTAAATTCTTTGGCCCTTCCATCCTTTTTCAAAGGCCAGCAATGTAGCATCTTCAAATCTCTCCCTCTGATTCTAACCCTCCTGCTTCCCTCTTAAAGGGAATCTCTTTTGTGATTACATTGGGACCATGGGATAATCCAGGATAATCTTCTTATCTCAATATTCTTAACTTAATCACATTTGCAAATTACATTTTGTCATGTAAGGTAACATATTCATAGATTCTGGGGATTAGAACATTGGCATCTTTGGGGGAGTACATTATCCTGCCTATCACAGTTCAGGATAGGAACTGTAGCAACTTGATGATTAGATCATGCCCACCCTCCCCTGAAGTCCAAGGAGACTAGACTTTTTCAGGGAGGTTTATGGGAGCAGATCATGTAATCATATTGTTAAGAATTGCTGTGTGATTTGAAGAGAAGGGGATATTTCAAACATGAGCTTATACTGCTGTGGCCTGAAGTCTGTACATCACTTTCAACAACATCACTTTGTTCTCTGCTTTGTCAGATCAAGACATTAGTTCCTCATAGTCCACCTCTTCTCCTACTTTCCCTAGCCTTCCTTTTGTCTATTACTGTTGCATTTTACCCTGTTAACATTTAAATTCTGTTCTACATGCAAAAGCTGTCTTCCAAACTCTGGCCATGGATTCATTCTACAAACTGCAAAACACTATAAAGCATTACATTATTAAGGTTTTGTACAATTTTTTCACTGCTGTGCCAATTAATATGCTAGAAATATAATTTTATCTCTTGTTCAACTCTTACGACCTCTGGAAGACTTGATGGAAAATGTTCTTATTGTCAACAATAAAAACAACAACAAAAATGGATTCTATTTTCTTAGGATATAATTATGGATTTAAATAATCATATTTTCAGTTGTTTAATATTTTGATCATGATGTTTTTGAAGATATTTTCTTCTGGAGTTTATTTTCTTCTTCAAAAAGAAACTATTTTTCTTTTTTTTTTCTAGCCAAAATTTTTTCAGGTTCTTTAAAAGAAAAAGTCTAATTTACTGAGTCTGCCCTTTCCATGAAGAATCTTCTCAGAGTCTTCTGTCCTCTGGCTCCAGCTGTGATTGATTGTTAGTGGAATTGAGTACAATTAATATTCTCAAACCTCCTTTTTTTGCCTGATTGAGCTAAACTACATACTGGAGGATTGATTCTCATCTCTTCCTCTCTATTAGAGGACACATTTTGCTTCAGTGTATCTTTTAAGTAGCATCATTTGGAAGGGATGTAGGTGAAGTAAACTTCTTGAATTCTTACATATGTGACTGTGTTTTTACACTGTCCTCATGTAAGAGTCAGACATGACTGAGCAACTTCACTTTCACTTTTTACTTTCATGCATTGGAGAAGGAAATGGCAACCCACTCCAGTGTTCTTGCCTGGAGAATCCCAGGGACCGGGGAGCCTGGTGGGCTGCCGTCTATGGGGTCGCACAGAACTGGTCATGACTGAAGCGACTTAGCAGCAGCAGCATGTAATGAAAAGTTTAATTGGTTATAGAACTTTATCTTGAATACATTTATGTATATGTCTATATGCATATATATTTTTTCAGTATAGTCAGAACACTGAGAACATTGCAGTATTCGATAATTCATTTGGATATTCCTTGTTCCTTCTGTTTTTCCCTCTGGAAGATTTTAAGATTTTCTGTTTATTCACTAAAATGTCAAAGTTTTGTGTTCACATGTGGATTGGATTTTTAAAATTCATCCCATTGCAGGAAAAAAAATTAAAAAAAAATTCATCCCGTTGAATATTAAGTATACTTTTAATCAGAAAACTTATTCTTTACTACCTTTGGAAAATTCTCCTTTTTTTATCTTCAATAATTTCCCTCTGTCATCTTTCACTACTTTATTTTTCAGAACACTTCTTAGTGAAATGTTGGACCTCCTGGGATGCTGGCTTCTTTTTTATTTATTTTTCCATAATTTTTGTCCCTTTACCTTTTTATTTCTCTTTGCGAATGCCGTTATCTTCAAGTATTTCAGTTTTTAATGATTGCTAATTCATACATTCTTGTCTTATTCTCTAATTATCTTTTATAATATCTTGGGTTTTAAACTTGTTTCATGGATACTATATTTTCTCAAAAGTCTGAGAAAGTTATATGTATTATTCAAAAATAACAGTCTGTGATGTGTTAAAGATTTTGCATTACAAATTAAATGAGTGCTCTTCTTTTTTCACTGAGAAGGTCTTGTTATGAAAATTAAAGGAAAAAAAAAGTTGAAAACAAGCAGTTACCTCAAGAGCCTCAAGAGTATGATGCTTAACACCATAGCTGGTTTAGATTCTGGCACAGACTTCTTGGATCAGTAACAACTACTTTGATACCAACAGTCGGGCTGTGGACCACTCTTTAAGTACTGCCACAACTCTTTGCTCTTGCCTGGATAACCTCTTGCCTCCTGTACACATTTTCCTATTTGTTTACTTCCCTCTCTCTCAGGTGTTACCAAAAAAATGATGATTTATATTAAAGAGCAAAGAAATTAGTAGCTAGTGTAGATTACCTGTGTTATAAGAGAATTCCAATCAGGAGCTCCATGTGGAGTGGGCTGGACAGGTTATCTCAGGTAGGAACCTGAATCTTTTTGAAATATCTTGGGTTCAGGAAAGGGAAGAGCTTCACTGCTCCAAAGACTTAGTTTTCTACAGGCATTTTAGGCCATATCTTCAGAGAAGATCTATCAATTTTCTACCTGGAGATAAATATTGGCCACCTATAGCACCGTTGCTGCATTTGGCCTTTATAGAGGCTTTAATTTCTCATTCTGTTTTCATCCCTGAATCTCAGACCAGTCTTCTCCATTAAGTACTAGCTCTTCATTCAGGTTTTCCCATTGATTCTGTTGAGAGGAGACTGGCCTCCAGCTTCTATTTAGCTCTTCTGCAGAGTGTCCTGGGCTTCAATGTTCCTATTTGTGTCTTTCAAAAGTTTGTTGAAATCTCCTGTTTATGTCTGACTCATGCTTCAAAATCTCTTCTCCATTAGGAGATTATGTCTTTCTCTACTTCTATGCATTTATTCAGATGGGATGAGGGTCCTATGAAAGACCAGGGAGAACATACATGTTTAGCAGGTCATGGTAAACTGGAAGTTTATCAATATGACATAGTGTCCTGCTGAGACTGAAAGAAACCAAACATTAAAAACAAGCTTGGGAGAAAAAAAAAAAAGCTTGGTGACTATTTAATACTATGGAACTCTATTGCTCAACAAAATCTCTAATCTCACAAAAATGCAGTTTTTTTCTCTGTGGAAAGGTGAAACTGGCCATCATAAGAATAATTTGATGTTTTTTCAGTTGCGGTAATGATTGTGTAGAGCTCTCCTTGAGCTTGTGGTCCTTCTGACCAGAGGCACTGCTTTTCTGAGTTAGCTGGAAGACATTTCATTACAAAAGGAGCAAAATGACTCATCAATCCATGGGGGATGGGACAGTTTGATTTGCAGTCACTGCCCTCAGAGGTCACTATTGAAGTTGTTGTTGTTTAGCTGCTGAGTCATGTCTGACTGTTTTGTAAACTCATGGACTGTAGCCCACCAAGGTCCTCTGTCCATGGGATTTCCCAGGCAAGAGTACTAGAATGGGTTGCCATTTCCTTCTCCAGTGGTTCTTTCCAACTCAGGGATTGAACCCACTTCTCCTGCATTGGCAGGTGGATTCTTTATCACTGAGCAACTTGGGAAGCCCCTATTACTAAAGCAGGCAGTGTCAAACTAAACATACCTAGATTAAGTAAGAAAATTTGGCTTTTTTTTACATGCTAACTATTCTCTACATTAGAGTCTATTTTTAAGCACATTTGACATAATTGTAAGGAGCAGTAAATTTTGAATAAAGCAGATTTGTGTTTAAATTCCCTCACCAGTTACTGGGAGGTGTGATCTTGGAAAGATTATATAACATCTCATGTCTGTTTTCTCATTTGAAACAGGATTTATTAAAAACCCATTTCACAGGATTCTTGGGAAGACTTGTTCACATAGTACATTTTACACAGCAAGCCATCAAAAGTGTTCAAAATTTTTAGTAGGAAATTAATTTCAGTATTTCAAAAGTGATCAATGAATGAAACAATAAAATGGGACTATTGCCTTTTTATATCTACAGTTAAGAATTCCGTTCAAATGCATATATCGTTCCAAGGACCAGTTCTATTTTTATATACCTCCACATACACACAACCAGTCAATCCTAAAAGAAATCAACACTGAATATTCATTGGAAGGACTGATGCTGAAGCTGAAGCTGAAATCCTTTGGTTACCTGGTACGAAGAGCTGGCTCACCGGAAAAGACCTTGATGCTGGGAAAGATTGAGGGCAGGAGGAGAAGAAGGCTACGGAGGATCAGACGGTTGGATGGCATCATCAACTCAATGGACATGAGTTTGAGCAAACTCGGGGAGATAGTCAGGGCCGGTGCAGCCTGGCTTGCTGCAGTCCATGGGGTCACAAAGAGTTGGACATGACTGAGAGACTGAACAACAACAATGCACATAATACACAGAGCTTATAAACTGCTTATGGAATAATTTGACTTTCAGCATTTTAAAAGTTTATGAAAAACACATTTGAAAGGAATATTCAACTAGAACCCTTTTTAAAAATCCATGGAAACAAATTCTTTGATTTGCACAGAGTATGTTAGGATGGAAAAAAAAAAAAAGACAAATTTTCTTACTTAACTGAGCTCAGAAGGCAGTGACAACAAAGTAAATAATTACATATATTTGTATATATATATATTTTCAGATAATTTGTGAGCTCATACATACCTATGTAACTGATCTCATAAATTTTTAAAACAGGCCATATCAAATATAGGGAGCTTATTCCATTCATTCTAACTCCCTAAAAACAATAGGCTAAAAGTGTGTGTGTGCTCAGTCATGTCCAACTCTTTGTGACCCTGTAAACTGTAGCCCGCCAGGCTCCTCTGTCCATGGAAGTTCCCAGGCAAGTATACTGGAGTGGGTTGCCATGGCTTCCACCAGGGGATCAAACCTACCCAGGGATCAAGCCCACATCCCCTGTGTCTTCTGCTTTGCAGGTGAATTCTTTTACTTGTTGAGCCATCAGGGAAGCCCCAAACTTATAGGCACAAAGAAAGAATCCCTCACTCATTCTATACACAGCCAGTTACCTAACTTTCTCCTTCCTTAGATCTTCTAGAGAAAGTCCTCGTCCAGGATGGGAATGTGTCTTAACTACACACCGCTTCCTTTCAGGCTGGTGCTGCCGGGCTCATCTTTCCTTCCCAGGGGCCGTTTATAACCCGTTAGTTTCCCCTTAGAAGACCTTGGGTGGTGGTTGTGGTCTGTTGTTGGTGTTGCTTTTCCCTCCCAAACACAATACTCCCTTTCTCCTTCTTCCATATCCTACATGGTCCCCTCAGAATCATCCTTCATGCTCTGAGCAATTTCTTCCATTTGTGACTACACAGAGAAACAATGGCATCAGTTATGGCTCATAAGCACCCATGATAACTGTAATAAAGAGGGAGGGGGCGTCTCCCGTTGTGAAGTGAAATGAGACACCATTACCAGCCAACACCCGGCACCGCTAGAGCCCTGGAGAGGGCCCAGGAGTCTCCTTCAGAATTTCCACCCCAGTCTCCACCTACATCCTCATCCTCTTCTAATTAAGCCTGCTTCCTCCAGCACCAGTATTTCCAAAATACTCATTTTCAATTTCGTTATTTCCCTGTGTTGTTTGGTTGCTAGTATGAAAATGTCCATAATTTTTGTAGGTTTTCTCTGAAAATATAAAACAATGTTTCAACAACAGTGTGTATTGGGGAGGGAGGAGGGGATTTGGCCTGAGCTCCTGTCACCATCATGATATTGTTGTTGCACAAAAATGCATTCTGAGTTCCACACAAATGACTTACAAATGAACTCTCAGAATATAACCCATGCCTGTGAGGGGACTATCTATGTAAATTGTTTGAAAACCATTGCAGCTCCATTCCATCAAGGATCAAAAAGTCTGCAACTTCACAAGTAAACAAATCATTCTCTAGCTTCAACAATTTTGCAGCGAGTATCTGCTTACTTTAGGAAGTTCATTCATGTTCCTTCACCTGGTGTAAATTGTTATTCAAACTGGTCCCTTAAGCCAGAGGATCAAATTAATGTTAATAAAAATAGTGAGAAGCCACACAGAGAATGTGAAAACAGCTAACTTTAGGAAGGACTATGACAAAAAATAACAAATATACAAAACATTTGGATACTTATGAAATGCTTGAAGACATTTTAAAAATCAGGAAATGAAAGCATGTTAAGGAATAAGAAAAAAATTAGAGTATGAATAAGATATTTTTGTCATTATTAAAGATTTCTTGAAAGAAACCTCAGACAATAACCACTAATGACATATTAATATCTCTTGTTTTTCCAGTCAGCATCCAGATGTATCAGGAAATTTTTTGAAAAGGTGAAAATACATTTTTCAGATTTTTGCCACTAGTATAAGCATTCCTTTTTTGACCAACTGATTAAAGCGCGGTAGCAAATACCTACTTGAATCATTTTGGGCTCATTTTGATACAAGAAAAAAAAGCTAGGAACCATTATTATTTAAAACTTGAGCATCATGTTGGAAAATGTCATTTGCATCTTGCTTGAATTCTACTTCTATGTGAAAATGAAACGGCCACACAAGTTACTGTAAATCTATGGTGTGTGTCTGTGTCAGCATCCAGAGACAGGAAAAATGTGTTTCTTTCTCTTTCCATATGTAAAAAGCAGCAACTTTACTGATTTTTTTCTTGTTTTATCCTGGAAGAAATGACATCCTTTCCCCCAACCCCCATACACATATAAAATTATGTTGCTGGCCTCAAAGGTCAATGAACACATTCATGCAGAAAGATATGAATGGCTGTTGGGAGCGGGCTCTCTCTTACCATAATAAGGACTTGCACATTTTGGCCAAGAAAAATTTGCACAAGGACATATTCTTCTACAGGTAGTAGTAAGCAAATTCCTTAGGTTTAAAGGGGGATTCAGTGAAAATGTGGTCTAACAGAACAAGACTGACTAGCCAGGATTACCTGGTAAGGCTGTTTGTGTTTGGTAGCAGACCTATACAATTTCTTTTGCCATCTATGTGCTCCTCGGATACTGTGACTGGACCATTAGTTAGCTTCAGTATGAATCCAGATAAATACAATGGTAAGGTGTCACTGGATGTAGGAGAGATAAATGTTAGTTTGATTGTGACAGAAGGAGGACATTAATGGAAAGTTTTTCTTGTCACTTTGAAGTACACTGATGTAGGAGGGGTTGAGAAAGTTCAAAACTGTGGTTTTGCCTCATGAAATGGGGTTTCTTATGAAATGTACTTCCACTAAGATAACGGTGCAAGTTTAAACCTGTCTTCATATGAATGAACAGGAAGGCCCAAGTTTCATTTCATTTTTAAAACTGTTTTTCTATACAGTTGCAAGTTCCACATGCTATTTGGAGGTTTTGAGGGTCCTAGCTTTCCACCCCTTTTGCTTTTAAGCAAGGTAGGGAAATAGGTTATATGACCTCACACACGAGGAAAAGTAAAAGAACACAAAAATTAAGAATTAGAACCCTGGGTTTGCATACCTTTAAATAGCCACATTAACTTTCTGATATCCCAAGTAAAAAGTAATAAGAGATACTTACTTACCCACCTCACTGGGTTTTCACAAAGATAAAATAAGATGATTTCTATGAAAGCAATTTGTAAACTTTTAGCACTAACAGAATTAAATTACTTGAGATTTTTCAAACAGATTGCAAAAAAAAGCTCAAAATAGTTTCTCAGAATTTTTACGTAGAGCAATATTGAGTGAGTCAAACATGTTTTCGCAAATGAATCTTACGAAAAAAACGTGATCTAAACATTAAACTCTAATTCCCTTCACATCCGTCTTTGACAGAAAAGATAACATGTACATAACAAGGTATTCCAGATCACAAAAATGAAAGAGGAAGAAAAATCAGTTTACCAGCACAGATGTGAACTACCTCTCCAACTTCAGGTCTGTATTTATTTCACAATTAGATTTTCTCTTGAAGAAACTCATTGTTCCTTATCAATATTTTATTTAGTGAGACTTAGTTAAATGAAAGGAATGAAACATGATGCTCACAGTCCTTTCAAGAAGTAAATTTTATCTCAAACTTGAAAAAAAGGTGAAGAACTTGCTCGTTCCCCATTTCCAAGTGATTGTGACCATTCATAGCACAGGTGCCTTTCTTTAAATATATTTAGCCTGGAAGCTAGCAAAGGTCATAGACATAGGACTAGCAGGAATGGTCATTACTTTCGCTGGCCGGGAGAAAAAACATTCATAATAAATTTCTAAATCAGCTCAATGCACCTGCATTTGTACTGGACATTCCTAATTCCAGAGGTATCCCATTAAAAAAAAGAAAAAAATCCAGCATAAAGGATCTAGCAAGACAAGCACTCTTTCTTGAAAATCAGAGAGGAAATTAGAGATAAAGGACAAGCCCGAAATTGATCTTATTTAAAGAGTGGCACCGACACCCACAATGTGAATACAAGTAATTAGCTTAACATTTTGTCTCCTGACAGTTTTTGTTTCCTTTTTTTTAATGTAATCAAGCCCATTTCCTTCACTGTCCTGACCGTCGCAGGCTTCAGTAGAACTGCAAAGCACAAACTGCTGGATTGTGGATGTCTTTTCTGCTGGCTGTGGCTCTCTATTCAGTGATGTCAATCCTCTTGCAGACTCCCCGCATATTTAAGCACTGGTGGCTCAAAAAGAGTGAGCTCCTGTTCTATTTTTTCACACTCTGAGTCCTACATGATTATGATTGCACTGCAGATGGCTTGAAGCTGTCAGGGATAAACACAAGAGTTAAAGAGACCATTTGTCACTGAGACTGGACAGCAGAATGGCCGTGTCTAAAGGCTTCTTTGTTAGTCCAAGCGACTTAACCGTCTTGACTCTGTACTTGAATTGTGTGTAGCTTACAGTTACATAGATGAGCTCTTTCCTTCTCTGTTTGGATTTTTTTTTTTTTTTAACTTTCTGTCATTTTTCTTGCTATAGAAAATGTCTGTGTCCTGAAGAAAGGCTTTCACCTGCAAGTGAGGTGAACACACTGTGCAGTTTTGCCAAAAGAGGGCAATGTTGCTGTTCAGAACCTCCTCGGCCTGCTCCCTGGGACCTGGTCTCTGGAACAGTAAATAATCGCTGCTGTCTCTTCCCTTTCAGCACAGACAAGTTTCCACATGTCTCTGTGCTCTGTAGTTAATCAGGACTTTGTAACTATCTGTCCTACCTATTAACTGCATCCACTCCCAAATTGTTTAAAGGTTAACACATTTCACTCCATGCATGACTGGCACACACAAGCAAAGGGCTGTCTCTGAAATTCTAAATTTTTCCTTTCCACTTACTGGTGATCAGCAAGAAGACAAACAACCTGCTTTGGGAAATACTGAAAAGGCATTTTTTTACTTTGTCCTTATTGTCAAATAGTCCATCAGTGTATGATCTAATCACATTCCTCATAAGTGGCTAAACCGAACATAAAAGGCAGAAAAAAAAAAATACTAGTTCATTTCCAATGAAACTCCTTTAAAATAATCCATCATCTTATTAGTTAAAACATGACTCAAAATTAACATCAGGATATTGACAATAATCTTGAGAACTGGCATTCAATTTCTTTTGTGGGGAGTGAATTTTGCCTACTAAGATTTTAAATTACTTAACCTACTGTGAATTCAGTCCTTTATGTAAGAATTGTTTTCTTTAAGAGACTCTATAGATAAATGATCTTCCTTTTTTTAAGATCTTGCATTTTCCCCCTTATTATTTCCACCTATTTTTCATCCCTTTGAAAATCATAATTTTGTTGCTCTCTGCAAGCACAATTTAGATTTTCAATGGAAGGTTTGTTTGAGTAGCAAAATTCTTGAAATTTTTTATCAAAGAAACACTCAGTATATCAACAAGCTTGTTTGTGCTTTTGCTCTCTGAAGCAACTGGCAACGCGGCTGGACCACTGTAGAGTGTGTTACTAGAACAAACTGTGCTCTCATCTTAATAAATCCTCTAACTCATTTTTTTTTTTACAAAGATGCGTGTGTATGCACATACTGCGTGCGTCTGTACACACACACACATCTGTTTTTGTCTTTGGTTTTTCAGTCCAGAATCATATTTAAAGTTCATTAGAGGGAAATAATTATAGACATTTTTCTTGAGCATTAAACATTACTAACATTACTTCCTAGAAACTGCAAGTAGGTGTTTTATCAGAACCAATCATCTGAAAATACTAAAATCGCAGTCACTAAAATTAAAAATACATTAAAAGAAAGAAGAATTGGGCTTGGAGTGGCAGATTCTTGGAGCAAAAGATGGTCTTAGATGGGCCTCTTGGTTTTTTTCAGTCTCCAAAGTGCCCCATGTTTCCATATTTAACTGGGCTTGAAAGATTTAGGTAGAATCTCCTATCTCAGGGACATCAATAAAGCCCACAGAAAGCTGTATCTGCTGTAGGTGGTTCTAGGAAATCCTTATTTAACATTGACTTAGTTTACTGTGGCTCGGCTTTTTCATTTCTTCTGAGGTAAAGCCCTGCCATCTCATTTCTGCTTCCTTCTCTACATCTGTCGGTATATGTACATGAGAAAGTCGACGTTATTAAAAGAATAATAACCATATTGCAGGTTTCTGAACCCAAGATTGCATTTTCTTTCTCAAATATTCATTAAAAAATATAGATCGCATTTTATTGAAAGTGCTCTTTAATGAATGGTATTCCTGTTTGCGTACAAGAAGGAGCTTCCAGTGCAATTCCCTGACAGTAATTGTGGTCTGAATCCAGAACATACAGTAACGGAGTGCAGTTAATGGCCACCCTGCGGACTGAGTGCTCCACTTTTGTCATCTCAGGCTACTTTTTAAAATGCAGAAATTAGTTAGGCCAGTAAAGAGTTAATTATGTTCTAGTGTCAGGAAACCCTCAATGAGCAGTCAGAGAGAGGAATTCTTTGTCTTCAATGCAAAACAGATATTTGAAAGACCCTAGCAGATGATAATATATAAATAGTAACTGCGTATCGTGTGTGTGTGTGTGTGTGTGTGTGTGTGCGCGCGTGTGCGCGTATGCCGTGTGTAATGTGAGAACAAGGGAAAACCCTTCCATAAGTCAGCCCAAATATTAAGGAGCACTAAATGAGTCAGTGGCACCTTTTCATTTCCTTACCTCTAAAATAAATAAACAGGACAAAACACCTTTTCAGCCAAACTTCATCTTTCTACTTCTTTACTTTGATTCCATTTCCTATCACCTGATACCTATTAGCATGCAAAAAAGCACTTCCAACTTAAAAAGTGAGTCCTTTGAGAGAATATGGTCCTCTTCATCAGGTCCAGTCAAAACATGACATATTCATAAATGGGTTAAGATGTGAGAGATGAGGTTTCCAAAGATGAAATAGACACTGCTATTTTGTAAGATTTGGGGAAATAGGAAGATATATAATTAAACAATTAAATCTTCTGATTAGTTAAAACTTGAGAGAAAAAAATTTTTTTAAAGTGTGAGTACACACAAACACACAGTCATAGTCATCTGGATAATATTTTTGCCATCGGGAATCTGCTTTGAAAAGCAAAAAGATAACATTACCACGAATATTTATTTCCTAAACCTATTCAGGCTTTTGTGAAAAGGAAGATAACATGTCATTCACAAAAGTCTTCTTGGAAAGGGAAAAACTCCTTTAAAGGTGGAGCATCGAATGAAATTTCCCAGCTCATATTTGAGGTTCCACACCGTGTGAGCAATGCATCAGCAACCCGCAGTGCCCATCGCCACTCGTAGAAACACGCTGCTCTAGACAGCTCTGCTTCATGAGATTGTCCGCAGTCTGTCTAGTGACCACGGATTTACATCTCCTTTAAGAGGTTGGATTTTGCAAAATCATGGTGCTTGGCAACATATTTTACAAAACCAGCAACTGAGGTTGTATCAAGAACTCAGTCATTGTAACCATGGAAAAATTCATTCATTCAAAAAGAAATCCCACAATTCTTTTTTAATAGTTGTCCCAATAATTGATTAATTTCTGCTCGCAATTGATTTTGTTTTCCTTTCAGAATTGATTATTATGATAGGAAAGTCAGAATCTGAGTTTTAATGTTCAATTCAGGAGCTGATTTCAGCAGTAGCATAATTTTCCTCTACATGCAGGACAGATAGCCCTCATATTCGTGTTTGAACTGTTAAGTTAGAGGAACATGAATAATTTTTGTTGTGATTAAAAGCTTTTGTTTAATATTTCAGGTCCATCATATGCATGATATTCAGCTAAATTCTGACCCTCCAATCCACGGGGTTGAGAGGGGAGTGGAAAGATTATCACACTATCGTGTTGATGGCAGTATGCTGATGAACCAAAAATCTTGTTTGGGTCTTTCACTGAATCACGTGCGACACATATTTGCTGTACTGGAAATGAAAAGGCGTAGGAGATGGCTCACCTTACACACTGGCCATTTGATAGTCAA
The DNA here is from genome assembly GCF_029407905.1 of Bubalus kerabau. Taxonomy (NCBI): domain Eukaryota; kingdom Metazoa; phylum Chordata; class Mammalia; order Artiodactyla; family Bovidae; genus Bubalus; species Bubalus kerabau. The sequence goes on from NC_073626.1 coordinate 92,997,534, forward strand.
ACTAGGGTTTCCCAAATTCAGAGCAATGAGTGGCCCCAAAGTCGATTTTACAACTGTATTTGTTAGAGAATAATGATTGTAATGCAAGTGTTAAATGAGATGTGAGCACTTGAAAATTGTAATTGTGATATGTTTCATATACTTTGATGTCAGGCCTGTCAACTTCAACATTTGCAACTTGGACCCATGGCATAGATGTTTACATATGTCAAAGTTCATTCAAGGCATTAGTATTTTTAGGATTGAAACAGGCATTTGTATATTAGCTACTTGAGGTGAAGTAAGTATGAAGAAAAGGAAATATCTCATTTTAAAAACCAATTTAACTTGTGACTTTCCAGAGTTAAGAAAAAGTCACAGCCTGAGGGTATACTATTCTTCAGTATGATCTAGAAGGTATATTATCAAAAATATGATGCAATACAAAGAAGAAAATGTATACATGTGTGTTAATGAACACATATACAATTTTATTTTCAATTTAGTTTCATAATATCATTAGGATTTATGTTTGAAGTTATTTTAAAATTACATATGGTTTATAATAACTTCCTCTTCCTCAGTGACATGGAGAAGGAAATGGCAACCCACTCTGGTATTTCTTGCCTGGAAAAACCCCACGGATGGAGGAGGCTGGCAGACTATAGTACACAGGGTTGCAAGGAGTTGGACACGAACTGAACAATGAACTTAGTAACTGAACAATAATGAACCTCAATGACAAACATAATGCAGAGCGCTTAAAGTACTATAACATAGAGATTATAATTTGTAGAAACCAGAGAGTAGGTTTTTTTTTTTTTTGTAGTGTTTACTTAACTGTCCCCAAAACTCTTCTCTTACTATATTAAAATAACAATCTAACTTTGTCCTCATTCAACTGGGTAAGTCCTTACCCTTCTTATTCCTGTCAAATAGCTGTCTATTGTTTGTTGCTGTTGCTATTTTATTTTATTGTTTTAGCCAGTTCACTATTTTAATTCTTAAATGTATAATGAGATATAAAAGCAAAAAATGGCCATGTTAATTCTCAATGTTGTCGTTTTTTATACTCACTTATGAAGGTAGAGCAAACACTGACCAACACCAGACCATATCAGTGCAGAATAACAAAATATACCAGCTGTCTATTAATTAAATAAATAACCATAAATAGAATTTGTTGGCAACTCCTGTTAGTCTCTGAAGTTGATGTATTCTGTTGCTGATGTGACCTGAGAGTTGTTCTGTCCAAAACACTTCCATCACAAGCAATAATACATGTCAGCCACCAGAGCCGAAGATGTCATTTTCCTAAAGGTACCTTCTTCAGACATCAACTCCCAGTGTTGTCTTAATTCCATGTTCACAGGTACCCAGAAATTCACCCTTCGGGATTCTGAACACATATCCCAAAGAAATATCTGGGCAGTTGGACATTAAAAAATCTTTGCTAAAACTCAGAATAACATTTTGTCATATGTGTTTCCAGAATATGAGTACACCAATATCTGGCATTACAGAATAAGTGAGGAAATGATAACTAAAAGTGTGCAAACTTGTATTTTTATTACCAGTCATATATGAATGTGCACAGTAGCGTGGGTTCCCATTTGTTAAACCTATTAGCTCGTATGATAGTTTCCTGGCTCAACTTGAAGTTATGCTGAAGAATCTATAAACTGAAATCTGAGCCCTGGGTCCCTTCATTAGGTCATTATTTAAGTATAAATACAAAGTTTTAAAATTTTTAGTAGGAGGGATCTGAGTACATATTTGAGGGTCAGGGCTGCTGTGTTCTAACCTTATCTTGCTTCTACCTCACGCTGTGATTTCAGATGGCTCCATCAACTTTTCTGGGCTTTTACATCTACGTCTATAAACAAAGCTTAATGCTTGGGTGTAAGGTGCATGAAACACTATGTATATCTTCCTCAGCTCAGATAGGTACTGCCAATTATATAAAAAATAATATAAACTAGAGGACTACTCTAGTTGGAATAGAAATCAATTCCTAAAATGCCATCTTGGATAATATTTAACCTGAAATACAAGCCTTATATAAATTAATTGAATTCTCAGACAGTGTGCTGAATAACACAGTGATTATTAACCACCCTGAATAGGAATATATTTATATAGTACTTTATACTTTCCAAAACCTCTCCATTTACATCATCTCCACTCTATCACATACCTTAGCATCACATAAATTATCCCTTCAAATATATCCATCTTGGCAGCCTAAATCAGTTCCCTTGTTGCCTCAGCTTTTGAAACTGATTCCACAAGCCACAGTGAAAATCCATCTCACAACTTTACAGGCTCGCCTCATATATACATTAATGGTGGGGATTGATTTCTGAGGCGATATTTCCCTAACAGCTAGGCAGGCAGGAAATCCAGTCCTCTGGCAGCTACCCACAGGGAGTAGGGGCTATCTGAGTCTGCCCTAGGTCACCCCAGGAAGGGAGGCAGGGGAAATCTCTGTCCTGGTCTGGCTGGACCTGACTGTCCTGCAGGATAATCGGCCACATTTATAAAGCTGACAACTTTTGTATGGAATCAAACATTTCCATCTGCATTTCATCCGAATGTGTCAGCTGCCCCTTGCCTTTCTTACCATAAAGATAGATCAAAAGTTCCACCCCAAAATATATTATGTGACACCTGGTGAGGGGATCCCTCTTTTCATCCCATGTTAATCTGTCATCAGCACCTGGTAGGAAAGCCAGAGGTCCCCCTGGAAACAAATGCTTACATGACACAATGGGTGGGTTTAGCTATTACTCACTGCTGGGTCGCTTGTTTCTTTGTTTGATTTTTCCATTAAGTGAAACCTGCTCACCTCTTAAATTCCAGAGCAGCCTCTGGGAAATGCTCAGATGTCTCAAAAGGGAGACTATCCAGGAGACACAAATCATCCCAATTTCTTGTCTTCCCCGCAGCCCCATCATTTCCTTCTTTTACTCCATCTGTCTTGCTTCCTTTTTTAATAATAGTACATACCTACATCATAAAGTTGCAATGGGAATTGAGTTAGTAAATATAAACCGATTAGAACACACAGTTGCTGCTGCTGCTGCTAAGTCACTTCAGTCATGTCCGACTCTGTGCGACCCCATAGACGGCAGCCCACCAGGCTCCCCCGTCCCTGGGATTCTCCAGGCAAGAACACTGGAGTGGGTTGCCATTTCCTTCTCCAGTGCGTGAAAGTGAAAAGTGAAAGTGAAGTTGCTCAGTCCTGTCCGACTCTTAGCGACCCCATGGACTGCAGCCTTCCAGGCTCCTCCGTCCATGGGATTTTCCAAGCAAGAGTACTGGAGTGGGGTGCCATTGCCTTCTCTGAGAACACACAAATGCTCACAAATATTAGGTAGTTTGGTGGCTCAGTGGTAAAGAACCCGCCTGCCAATGTGGGAGGCATGGGTTTGATCCCTATGTCAGGAAGATTCCCCAGAGAAGGAAATGGAAACCCACTCCAGTATTCTTGCCTGGGAAATCCTATGGCTAGAGGAGCTTGGCAAGCTACAGTCTATTGGGTCACAAAAGAGTCAGGCATGACTTAGCAACTAAACCACATTATTGTAAAATCTATATTAGTTTTGGATATCTGCCATAACAAAGTGCAACAAACTAGCCAGTTTAAACCAGCAAAAATGCCTTATCTCTTATTCTGTAGACTGTAAGTGTGAAATCAAGGTGTTGGTAGAGCCACGCTCCTTTGGAAGTTTCTCGGGGAGAATTCTTCCTTGTCTCTTCCAAGCTTCTCGTGGTCTGTCTTAATCCTTGGTGTTCCTTGGCTAGGAGATGCATCACTCTAATCCTGTCTCACAAGTGTGCCCATTCCCCTCATAAGGTGTTTTCTCCCCTTGTCTCCGTCTTCACAGGTCAGTCTTAAGGATACCATTCATATTGGGTTAGTGGCCCACCCTACCCCAGTGTAACTTCAACTTTAATTACATTTACAGTGACTATTTCCCCTATAAAGTCACATTCTGAGGTTCTAGGGGCTAGGACTTCAACAAGTTTTTTGTGTGGGATACAATTCAACCTATATCAATGTCCCATGTGCAAACTGACATTCATACTCACAAATGGCTTGAAGTTGAACTTGTCTGCTCCCTATAGGCAGTCTGATCCTCTTCAGTTCAGTCTCTCAGTCATGTCCGACTCTTTGCGATCCCATGAACTGAGGCACCCCAGGCCTCCCTGTCCGTCACCAGCTCCCGGAGTTTACTCAAACTCATGTCCATTGAGTCAGTGATGCCATCTGACCATCTCATCCTCTGTCTCCCCCTTCTTCTCTTGCTTTCAATCTTGCCCAGCATTAGGGTCTTTTCAAATGAGTCAGCTCTTTGCATCAGGTGGCCAAAGGATTGGAGTTTCAGCTTCAACATCAGTCCTTCCAATGAATACCCAGGACTGATCTCCTTTAGGATGGACTGGTTGGATCTCCTTGCAGTCCAAGGGACTCTCAAGAGTCTTCTTCAACACCACAGTTCAAAAGCATCAATTCTTCGGTGCTCAGCTTTCTTTTGGAGAAGGCAATGGCAACCCACTCCAGTACTCTTGCCTGGAAAATCCCATGGATGGAGGAGCCTGGAAGGCTATAGTGCATGGGGTCGCTGAGGGTCAGACACGACTGAGAGACTTCACTTTCACTTTTCACTTTCATGCATTGGAGAAGGAAATGGCAACCCACTCCAGTGTTCTTGCCTGAAGAATCCCAGGGACAGGGAAGCCTGGTGGGCTGCCATTTCTGAGGTCGCACAGAGTCGGACACGACTGAAATGACTTAGCAACAGCAGCAGCAGCAGCTTTCTTTATAGTCCAACTCTCACATACATATATGACTACTGGAAAAACCATAACCTTGACTAGACAGACCTTTCTTGGCAAAGTAATGTCTCTGCTTTTTAATATGCTGTCTAGGTTGGTCATAACTTACCTTTCAAGGAGTAAAGGTCTTTTAATTTCATTGCTGCAGTCACCATCTGCAGTGATTTTTGAGCCCCCCAAAATAAAGTCAGCCACTGTTTCCACTTGTCCCCCATCTATTTGCCATGAAATGATGGGGCCAGATGCCGTGATCTTAGTTTTCTGAATGTTATCCTCCTCAGCTGCTCCCATCTCAGAAAGCAGCACTTCCTTCTATCTCCCTATCCATAGAAACCAAAGTTACATTCCTTTAATTCCTCCTTCTTTTTTGACCCCTTATTGCTATCAATCAGACCCTATTGGGGCTTCCTCATTTATTTCTCTTCATTATTTCTTATATCTTTGTCACTGAGAACATTTTCCTCCTGAACTACCCAAGCTTCCTAACTGATCATTTAGCTGTTTCAAGCTAGAACAGCTGTTCTTTCTCAAACCATCTCCAGGATGCCGTAAATGATCACTCTAAAGATGAAACCAGATCAGGTCAAGACCTGCTTATAATACTTACTGAATTTTAACTGCTTTCAAGATCAGGTCCAAAAGCAATCAATACCATTACCTGAAAACTCTACTCATTCCAGCTCTCTCTCCTCTACACTTCTCCAAATTCCCAGCCTTTATGTCTTTATGTCCCACAATTTTTGCTCCCTGCCTCCTGCTTTTTTTTTTTTTTAACCTATCACTTACTCCTTCAGACATGAGCTTCAGCATCAAATTCTCACCCAAATCTTTCCTAACTAATCTCTCTTGCACCCTGTGGAAGCTGAATTGGATGCTATTCCTATGGAATACACAGCACCCCCTAGCTTTTACCCAAATTTGTACACTCCACTTTGTGTTTTTCTGTATACTTGTCTGCTTTCCATACTAGACTGCAAATTTCTGGAGGACAGGACCTGAGGATTATGCATCATTGTATTATTGTGCCCCCAAGATCAGCACATCGATTCTTTAATTTACAAATACTTGCTCAAGCCCTGCTCTGTGCCATTAACTATTACACCTCAAGAATGTGACAGAGGTTGTCCTTGTTCTACAAAACTTAATGTTCTGTGAATAAAATCCTATAACTTGGATGCAAGTTACTACCTGGCATCCAAGTTATAGGATGCAAGGAAACAGTAGCATGCCCTAGGGCAGTGACAGTATGACAGGAGAGAAGTTAGGCAGCCTAGATGAATAATTAGAAGTAGGAAAGAGAACCGGGTGACTGCAGTAGGAAGGACTCAGAATAAGTGAGAGATTTCTGACCTGGTTGCATTTTGATGAATTCATTGAAATAAAGATTTGATGAATCTTTGATGAATTCATTGAAATAAAGATTATATAAAGTTTAGATTTCATAAACTAAAGTATAAATAAAGTTTATTTCCTAAACTAAAGTATACATAGAGATTATATAAAGTTTTAGATTTCAAGAGAAATTATGATGCAATTCTGAATGTGAGGTTGGCACCCCCATAATGTCCTGGAGGATGTTTGCAGGAGACAGCTGTATATGGACCTATTGCTTAAGGAAAAAATATGGACTGAAGATATTGATGTGTCCTCTTATTTATACTTCTGTACAGGTTCTCATCACTGACTATACATTAAAACCACCAAGGGATCATTTTTTAAAAAATCCAAAAGCTATGCCTGGTTCTTATTGCCATGGATTCTTCTTTAATTGGTCCCAGGTATGAGTATTTCTTAAAAGTTTCCCAAAGAATTCTAAAATGGAGCCTCAGCTTTAAACTACTGCTCTATAATATATATTTAAATTTCCAATATTCATTTCATGACAATAAAAGAGACTCTGAACAATTTGACTCAAGCCTTTCACTCTCTTCTCTTGACACTTCACACATCATTTATTGCCGGGGTCCAGCCCCAGCTGATCCAGGGTATTCGAAGCGGGGACGGCGTCGGCGAGGGTAAGGATACAATAGCTTCAATTAGATATTAATTAAAGATATAAAGAGTAATAGAATGAAGATAGCTCAGTAGGAAAATTCAGTGGAGAAAAGAGGCCTGAGTAGCTTGGTTTACACGGGAGACCAATAAAACTTCAAGACAAGAAGTTTGCACCACTTACGTAGGCCGCAGGCATCCTTCCGTTCTCCCGAAGGAGAGGAGACACTGAGGCCTCCCCGGTCGGATCTTAGAAGCCCAGGCATAATTAGTAAGCATGGCGGGTTCCGCGCTCCAGATGGAGACTCAGCCAGAATTTGAGAGAGAGAGCGACATGGGGAGACCAAGTTTCAGTGAACAAGGCCCACACTTTATTTTCCAAAGTAGTTTTTATACCTAAAGTTGTGCATAGAGAATAATGGGGGAAGGGGTGGAGTCATGCAAGGACAGCAGTTCCTGGTCCTAATCGAAGCCAGGCTTTCAAACTTATCATATGCAAAAGTTCAGGTGAATTACATCATCTTCTGGCCAGGAGGCCTGTTAACATTTTAAGAAACTTATCTTTCTCTAAAGGTGATTATTCCAAAGTCAGGCACCAGCCTCCAAAAAAGCATTGGACAAAGCTGCATTTTACATTTCTATACACCCATTATATCAATCAATACACTGCCAAGGACACAGTAGGTAAGGAGTATGGAGACTTAGCAGCAAACATAGGCCCAACAAGTGAAAAACCCTTCACCAATATAATTTCTAATCAATCTTTTAACTACTCAAAGGAATCTGTGTTTAGACAGTTTAGAACATCTCCTGCCTCTCACAGCTGGGAGGCTCTGAACAATCACATGTGGCCGGAAAAACCTATTCAGGCAGGCTAGAGGATTTCCAAAGGAGTTTGTAGGTTAAACACTGTCACACCCAGGAATTATTAACTGGAGCTGTAAGCTAACTCTTTTTTTCAGAGAGAGGTAGTGGGGGACAGCCCCCATAAAGTCAGAGGTGTAGGTGAGAGCACAAAGCCGAAAGTAGGCAGACTCTGGTTTGGGGGTAGATGCTTGAGAATTTCCAGGGGTACTCCTGAGGCTCGATCCCGCCTTTGCGTATGCCGAGCCTCCTTCCTCATGACCTTTGCCACGGGCGGAGTGCCTCACGCTGGCTCCCAGCAGTGATAGAATTCTAGTTGAGCTATTCCAGATCCTGAAAGATGATGCTGTGGAAAGTGCTGCACTCAATATGCAATATGCACTCAATATGCAATATGCTGGCTCCCGGCAATTTATGTTGGTCTTCTTCCCCAAATAAGTCAAGGAGTGCCACACCTCCTTGCCGTACTTCTGTTCCTTCCTCTGCTCAAATCCCCTTCCTGGCCACTTCTGCTGAATTCCTATTAACTCTTCAAGGTCCAATTGATATGTCACCTCCTCTCTGAAGCCTTACCAACCCCCTTCTAGATACCGAATTAATCTCCCACACTTATCACATCATATCATAATTATTTGATTGCATTTTAGCTGGATCATTAGAAAGATAGTATTGTGCATTCATGGAAATGTCAATGAAAGAAGGGAAAATGAAGAGCATAATTAGAAGGTTGTTTCCTTCGTGTTGAAAAAAAAAGGCAACTTACATTTGCATAGTATTTTCATAGACATTTTATTTAATCCCACAGCACCTTGTGGATTAGTCAGCGAGAGCATTATTTCTCCCATCAATATTAGTGATTCTGCACTCTACTTTTCTAAAATAACATTTTTTAAAAAGACCTCCTCAAGTGAGTTTGCTGCATTTATTTTCCCACTTATTTTACTATGCTACAAATTATATTTTGAAACAAGCTGATGGAGGACTTTTTAATTTGAACCAAATTTGTTCACATCCTGTGCTGACTCTCTTCTCCTTATGAATACTGGTCTACTCTCAATTCCTCTGTTTTCTGAAAGGAGAGCTACCTGGGTTGACAATATCAAGGAGGACTCTTACCCTTTGGCTTGGGCATATAGGAGCACAGGGGGTACTATCAAAGGAATGCAAGATGGTGGAGTAGTGTAGGGTTGCCAAGGATGACTGCATCCCTCAACTAAAGGCCGTTGGTCCCCTTCAAGGCAGCCCTCACCCTCAGCCCTCCTGTAACTTTCCTTCCCATTTACCCCTCAGGCCTTAGTGGTATTTAAAGCACTATTACTAGTTACAAGTTATTACTTGTAAAGTATACAAGTTACAGGCACTGTATTACCTTTTGCACCTCTTCCCCTAGGTCCTAGACACATTTTGCTAAATAGTTCCTTTATTAAACTTTAAAAATTATTTTGAGTGTGTCATTTGCCTTAGAACAGTGCCTGATGTTATTCCAAATTTATATTGGTTTGAATCAATGGTTTTTTAGATAGAAGACATGATTTTATGTTTCAGAAGATGTGTGGTTTTAATCTGGCATCTGCTAATGTTTAATACCCTAAATTATGATGGTTCTTTGTAAAAATGCCATTGAACAGTTACTGGATAGTTTTATGAGATACATTTTAGGTGATTAATAAAACATCATCATAATCTAACACAATCATTCAGTTTGTGCTTTTTAAACACTGCTGCTGCTGCTAAGTCGCCTCAGTCGTGTCCAACTCTGTGCGACCCCATAGACGGGAGCCCACCAGGCTTCCCTGTCCCTGGGATTCTCCAGGCAAGAACACTGGAGTGGGTTGCCATTTCCTTCTCCAATGCATGAAAGGGAAAAGTGAAAGTGAAGTTGTTCAGTCGTGTACGACTCTTAGTGACTTCATGGACTGCAGCCCACCAGGCTTCTTTGTCCATGGGATTTTCCAGGCAAGAGTACTGGAGTGGGTTGCCATTGCCTTCTCCATTTAAACACTAGATAAACCTTAAGATGTATTATCTTCCATTATAACATAGTTTTCTACCTGCAATGCAGGAGACCCCAGTTCAATTCCTGGGTTGGGAACAGCCCCTGAAGAAGGGATAGGCTACCCATTCCAGTATTCTTGAGCTTCCCTGGTGGCTTAGGTGATAAAGAATCTGCCTGCAATGTGGGAGACCTGGGTTCAATTCCTGGGTTGGGAAAATCCCCTGGAGGAGGGTATGGCAACCCACTCTAGCATTCTTGCCTGGAGAATCCCCATGGACAGAGGAACATGGCAGGCTACAGTCCATGGGTTCACAAAGAGTCAGACATGACTAAGCACATCATCTGATACTAAAAACATATAATTGTGGTTTCACAGCACTTTTCTCTTTCCATTCTCATTCCCAGGAAATATTTATTTCATACTGGAAAAAATCCATTTATTCTTTCACTGATTCATTTATTCTTCAATCAGTTTTTTTGAGTCAATGCTGTGCTAAGCACAAGAATGTAGAGCTGCCAATAAAATCAGCAGTCCTTAATCTCCTAGATCATACAGTATAGTATAAAGGCTATGCAATGTGCTGAAATTTAAGGGTTATCAGAACAATTTTTGACATACAAATGTCATATATATTTATATGTTATAAATGAGGGCTTATCAAAGGGAAAATCAAAGCCTATCAAAGGTAAGTAATTGAATTAACCAGGTGATTTCTTCAATCTATAGAATCTCCTATTATTTTTAGACAGTTTAAATGTATTTAGAGAATTTAATCAATTCAAGAGTAGTCAGAGCCAAATTAACACAACTAAAATGTGTATCTGAGCAGCTAAGAGCACTGGCTATGGAATCAGAAGCATCTCATCTTGCCTCTAGCTCTGTGACCATAACCAGATAGCCAACATTTCAAACCTGTTTTCTTCTCTATAAAATAGGGACATTAATATACCTTTCTCAAGGATTTTTGGAGGTACTGTAAGAATTATTGCATATACAATTCTTAGCTTAGAGATTAAGGGCAAAACAAAAATAATAGTCAACTCACCTGATTAACCATTGCTCTCCAATCTTTCTGTGAGAACCAGTGACTTTTGCCCACAGCATGGTGAATGCTTATGCTGATAGGCTACCAGCTGGGATGCACACAACAGTTGAGTGAATGTCCACTAAGAATGTTATATTTATCCCCAGATCCATTTATTTTCAGTGTATGGTGTTATATTGCCTGCATGTGCAGTCACTAAGTTGTGTCCAACTCTTTTTCAACCCCATGGACTGTAGCCACGGTTTGCCTTTTTCTCCTGCAGGTGATCTTTCCAATCAAGGGATGGAACCTGGGTCTCCTGCATCTCTGGCATTGGCAGGCAGATTCTTTACCACCACGTCACCTGGGAAGCCCATATAGTGTTATTATAAAGATATAATTTCATATGTAAACTAGTGAAATATGAGCACAGAAAGAGAGCTAGTTCTATTAAAACATTCTGCAGATATTGGAAAGAATTATTCAGTTGTTTACAAAAATACTATGTGAATGTGAATGAAAAAAATAGCTCGAAAAGAATTTTGGATGCAGTCTGACTTACAAGTTTTCACTTCAATTAAAAAAAAAAAAAAACCTAAAAATTTTTTGCCTTATGGGTGTAATTTTTTTAAAGAAGACAATGCAGATCCAATCAAAGATTAATACTAAAAGTCTAAACAGTGCATTGAAGATAGGCAAACAAAGTTACATTTACATTTTAAGTTAAAATAAGTATTTAACATTTTTGTGTTTTCTTTTTAAAAATTTTTCTCTTTAACTGATTTTTTTCAACTAACCTCTCAGATACCACTCCCAGTTTCACTGGAGCAGGAAATGTCCACTGTACTATGTATTTGATCCCTATTGAGTATTAATATCAATACTGGGCTTCCCAGGTGGTTCAGTGGTAAAGAATCCACCCACCAATGCAGGAGACGTGGGTTTGACCCCTGGATCGAGAAGATCCCCTGGAGAAGGAAATGGCAACACAGTCTAGTATTCTTGCCTGGAAAATTCCATGGATAGAGGAGTCAGGCAGGCTATAGTACATGGGCTTGCAAGGAGTCAGACACGACAGCATGCACACATGCTGATGTATCAATACTACTTTATAATAGTAGTATTATATAAAGTAGTATTAAAGTATAATACTACTTTATAAACCATGCCATTTTCCACCAAGTCCAGTCCCTTCTTTTTCTGAGCACACAACTATACCATACACATTTTCCAGGCTCCCTTGCTCTTTGATGTAATCACAAGACTAGATCCTGCCTCCTTCCTTACCACCAGCCAGATACAGATGATGAGGCTCCAGGGAATGACGGAGTCACAGGATGGAAAGAGCCTGAATCATGACATGAAGGAAAGCCATCTATTAACCAGAAGTACATGTATTTGTTCTATTCATTTATCAAGCAAATATTTCTTGAGAATCCACCACATGTCAGACACTTCTCAAGGTGCTGGGCATATATTAGTAACCAAAATAGATAGTCTTTATACTCATGGAGCCAGCTGTACGGGTCTCCATAGGCCTGACAGTCGTAAACTCCATTTCCCTCAAACTGTCCCTGAGCTGTTTCTAAGAGTTCCCAGAATACTGCTTTTCCAACATCTATGGCCATAATTACCAGTCACAAATACATTGTTTAACATGACCCAGTAAACCTATGCACAAGTTTACAAAAATCATATTTGTGTTTAATACATATTTTCTATTCTAATCTAGTCTAGTCCATTTTAACCTAGTCTATTCTATTTCATTTTTTGAATGGTAGTGTCACCTAAGAAACTGATTTCACTCCCCAAGAATACACAGCAGGCTATAGTTTGAAAAGTATTATCCAAGAAGGCTGTCTCTCATGGGTCCCGGTTCTGGCTTTCCCCTCATGACTTCACACTGCTTACTTTTCTGACATTGTCCTTCCCTACTGAGATTCTCTCTATATTATGCACAGATTTATCTTTCATATAATTGTATTAAAAATCCTGCCTTAAAAAGGATACATCATCCCTTAGCTACCTTTCTGAACATAGACAGCTGTTTCATAATCTTTCCTAACACAATAGCCACAGGAATTACTATTTTGACAAGATTTAACTAAAGGATTACTTTTGACAAGAGTCTACTAAAGGCTTGAGGAAAAGGAGAGCAAAAATATTAGAAATGGCAATTCTAGTGAACTACTAGGATGCAATAACATTATGTCTGGGATTTCTCCTGTTTGGGAGTAGAGGGCTTGGCTAGCACAGAGATGAAACAAGAGTGGCTGTGAAAAATGGTAAAACTGAGTGACAGGTGCAGTGGAACTACATTATGTTATGCTTCTGTCTGTGTATATGAAATGGTCCTGATCAGTGGTTTAAAAAAAAAGACAGAAAATGAAAAGAAAAGAGGGATGGAGGGAAAGAGGAAAAGATAAATAGGAAGAACGGTAGAAAGAGAATGAGGGAAAGAAAGAGGAGTTAGGGAAGGAAGGAGGAAAGGAAGGGAGGGAGGGAGGAAGGGAAATGACTACTCATAACCTACACCCCAAATTTTATCTCAGAGCACTTAACAGAGTCAGCTCCCTATAGCTTCCGCGTGGCAGGATCTAAGATTCTTAGCTCTGAGAATACACACTTGTCCCACATCTGCATATTTAAAGGGATTATCAACTTTAGCAGATAAAGGGAATTCTTGTTCAAAGATGGAGACTGTGGATAACTTTATGGATAGACAATTTTTTTCAGCTTTGAAATCTCCAAGGTCCGTTTTCCATAGACTTATATTCACACAGATATATGCAACAGCTGTTTCTTGTGTACACAAATTCTCTTTAAATCTTCTCTGAAAGAAGCTATTATTTCCGGTTCCCCTAGTTAGGAGACCATAAAGAGGAGCATCGTGTGTTTTGCCACCTACCCACTACCATTTTCAGACCATTGTCCAAGCAATACTTCCTAAAAACCTTTTCTCTATTTATACACTCTTTATATCCTCAGTACTATCTATTTTGACCTATAGGACATTTCCTCCTTTAGGAAAATTGTAGAATCTAATTAATTACTATGGTGCATGCGTGCTAGCTAAATCGCTTCAGTTGTGTCCCACTCTTTGAGACCCTATGAACTGTAGCCTACCTAGTTCCTCTATTCGTGGGATTCTTCAGGCATGAATACTAGTGTGGGTTGTCATGCCCTCCTCCAGGGGATCGAACCCAAGTCTTTTATGTCTCCTGCATTGGCTGATGAGTTCTTTACCATTAGCGCCACCTGCAAAGCCCCTATTACTATGGTAAATTATATTATATTCAACAAGGTTGGTATCTGGGCTTCAGTTCTGAGGTCTAGGAAATGCTAACTAGGATCTATATACAATTGTTCCCAAATCTGTTCCAATGATCAAAGTACTTTTGTATTTCCGAAGCAAGTAGGAACTATACCACTGGGCTTGTTCAGCCTTAAAGTGAAAGAGAGTGAAGTTGCTCAGTCGTGTCCAACTCTTTGCGACCCCATGGACTGTAGCCTATCAGGATCCTCCGTCCATGGGATTTTCCAGGGAAGAGTGCTGGAGTGGATTGCCATTTCCTTCTCCAGGGAATCTTCCCAACCCAGGAATTGAACCTGGGTCTCCTGCATTGCAGGCAGACACTTTACTGTCTGAGCCACCAGGGAAGCCCCTGTTGCACTAGTCTGTTCAACCTTAGGTGCTATGATATCTTTTTGACAGTCTCCAATTGAGAGCTCGGTCATCTAGCATGACCCCTCAGAACGCTAGTCCTGAGAATGACTTGACTGACAGGATCAGTCACAGACCTGGGCAGCCGTGTCACTTTTGTCAGTCCCCAAGCAGTGATACTTGCTCTCATCTCGCACCTCACATGGGATAATCCCTATTAGATCATAAGAGCTGAATTTGTAGAGACTCCTTTCTATAAGCCACATCCTCACTTACTGATTACATTTCTGTTTCTGATCACAGAGATGTTCATCTTGTCCATGCATGTGACTATTTCTTTTTTGAAATATTTCATCCACTATTATTTGATGTTTAGAAGGGTGTGTGTTGGAGAGCATGTTGGTTTACATATTTTTTGTGTATGAACTCACGAGCCACCTGCATTGAAATCTTATATTCATTTTTATAGTCAAGCCAAACCATGGCCCCTTTATTTCCCATGTGTCCTTCTTAATTTCTTGCCTCACTGTCTTGCTCGTCTCTTTTCCAAAAGGTCCTTCCCTGTGTTACTCTGTTCAAATCCTATTAACTTTTTCCTACTCAACTCTCAAGTCAGTTCTTTCAGAAAGCATTCCTTGTTCTTATCATCCAGAAGTCATGATCCTAGCCCTAACTGCAAATAACACATCATCCCTCTGTCTCTTTGAGAATGTTTTCAACATTCTTTCAATAAATTTTTAGGAGCCCATATTGGGTCCATATCTGTACTTGGCTCTGCACCTAGTAGAGGGTGTAACTCATTATTTGATGTCTTGTACGTTGTACCCATTCAGGCACATGACTTATTTATCCTATTGAAATATAAGCTCCTTGAAGCCAAAAGGTCTATTTCAGTCATCCTTTTCTCTCCAATGGCCTTTTGTGCCAAATTAATGCTCATTGAACTGATATAAATTTAATAAAGGAATAAATTCATGAGTGAATCAAATGACATATTCTGGGTCCCAATAGACTGAACTAACTTAGAGTGCCTGACCATACTTTATACATTCTTTTGTTATCAGAATCTAGAAAAATGGTCTGTTATATAGTTATATTCAATAAATAATTGTGGAGGATGATAATGGTGATATTTTGAATCTTATTTTAGTCAACCAATCAAGCTGTGCAGATAACAATGCAGTGTAAATATACACTTTAAAATCATCTTATTAGAATATTTCATATTCAAAATTATTGAGTAAAAAATACTTTTTTCCATCTGGTTCTCACATTACTGTACTAGAACAACTTTTCTCCTTTCCTTCTTTTTTATAATGCAAGTTTTATTTTGTAAGAACCACTTCAGGATTTTAATCAAAGTTTCTTTCCCTCACTGTGTTAAATTATTTCTTATTTCATCTTTGCTTCTATGTAAAGGACTTCAGAAAATTATTTGAAGATTATGTCACTATTTTTCATCTAATCAGATTTCAGCACTTATGAAACAAATTCAAGTCTCTTTCTTCTAAATTCTCATGTTGCTTACTTTATTTATTTTTTTATTATTTTATTTTTTAACTTTACTGTATTGTATTGGTTCTGCCATACATCAAAATGAATCCGCCACAGGTATACACGTGTTTACTTTAATATTTTCCATGTAGTCCTCCTCTCATTACTCTAGCTATGGGATTAAATGGAAAGGTGATTGTTGGTTTTAAACAACACCTGTTTAAACCCCAGATAAAAAAGGGTTTTCAGTTAGAATCACATTCTTTTTAAGATATCTAAGTATACTAGTAATCTAGTAATACTTAGAAAAACCAATTTATATTTTGGTGTTCTTGATTTCTTCACACTATATGCAGATCTCAAAAATTGCACACAACATGAAGAATTTCCAGAAATTCTCAGATTCAAGACTACTGATTAAATACTTTTCAGAGAACGGGGGTTTTATAGGGTGAGAGGACTATGTGGGTGAGATAATTGATACAGTTATCTTAATCTTTACAACACACTGCTTCCAACCTCATTGCCTTTCATTCTTGCAGCTTCCCTGACACCAAAGCACTTACCATTTGTTCAGTCAAAATTTAATAAAGGGAGAAAACTGCTATGTTATTTTCCCAAATGTTTACTGTGTGCATTTCTCATTTGCCAATGTTTTGATTGGCAGTTTTATATAACCCTGGATTTTAATTTTATATGAAATTTTATGGGAAGTATATTTTAGAAGTCATAATCAAAAATGACTACAGCTCCCCTCTCTGTGTTTTTCTAAGGAAGCTTTGTTTCCCCAAGTTGAATTTCATAGTTCAGAGACCCAGTAAGAAGATATGCATTTACAGGTGCAATCTCTTTTGCTACTTGTGGAAATAAATAAATAACTGCAAACCCCTTTAAACTTTACTTTGGTGGAAATAATTAGGTACTGCTTGTTACGTTTTTATAAGTTTCCTAAAATCTCCTGAGTGAATTTCTATTTTGGTATTTTTTGGTTATTTTTTTTCTTTTAAGGTCTATTGAACAACTTGTGACTAAAGAGTTTTGAGCCATGGAGGCAATGGTCATAAAATAAATGAACTGTTTTTATTATTGACCTTTAATTTTTACCCTCAAGACTTTTTGTCTTATGTTCTTCAGGCCCTAGCTACTTCAAGTATGATCCATGGACTGGAGCATCCCTATCACTTGGCAACTTGTAACAAAAGCAGAATCTCAGGCTCCAAAAGAGACCTGCTGAAGGAGAATCTGCATTTTCAATCAAAACTACAGTGAGGCATTACCTCACTGATCAAATGGCCATCATTAAAAAGTTTACAAATAGCATATGCTTAATAGAATGTGAGGAAAAAGAAATCTCCTACACTGTTGGGAAAAATGTAAATGGGTACAGCTACTATGGAAACAGTATGGAGGTTCCTTAAAAACTAAAAATAGAGTTATCATATGATCCAGCAATCCCACTCCTGGGCATATGTATGGAGAAAGCTATAATTTGAAAAGACACATGTACCTTAATGTTCACTATAGCACTATTTACAATAGCCAGGATATGTAAGCAACATAAATGTCCATTGACAGAGGAATAGATAAAGAAGATTTAGTACATATGGAATATTACTCAGCCACGAAACAGGAAGGAAATAATGCCACCTGCAGCAACAGGGATGGAGCTAGATATTAACACACTAAGTGAAATAAGTCAGAAAGACAAAAACATATACCATATGATATCACTTATATGTGGTTTCCACAGGGGTTCAGTAGTAAAAATAAAACCCACCTACCAAAGCAGGAGACGCAGGTTTGATCCTTGAGTTGGGAAGATCCCTTGGAGAAGGAAATGGCATCCGACACCAGTATTCTTACAGTCCATGCGGTCACAAAGAGTCTCATACAACTTAGTGACAAAACAGCAACAAAACACTTACATGTGGAATCTAAAATATGACACACATGAACTATCTATAAAACAGAAGAGACTCACAGACATACAGGACTGACGAGATTACCCAGGGGTAAGGGAGGTAGGGATGGATTGGGAGTTTGGGATTATCAGTACAAATTATTACCTATGTATGTAACTGAATCACTTTTCTGTATACCAAAAACTAACACAACATTGTAAACCAACCATACTTTTCAACAAAATACATTTTTTAAAACAGAATCAGCATCTCGATAAAAAGTTCAGATAATTAATACATCTTTATATGCCAGTAAATTTGGAAAACTCAGCAGTGGCCACAAGACTGGAAAAGGTCAGTTTTCATTCCAATCCCAAAGAAAGGCAATGCCAAAGAATGCTCAAACTACCACACAATTGCACTCATCTCACACGCTAGTAAAGAAATGCTTAAAATTCTCCAAGCCAGGCTTCAGCAATATGTGAACCGTGAACTTCCAGATGTTCAAGCTGGTTTTAGAAAAGGCAGAGAAACCAGAGATCAAATTGCCAACATCCGCTGGATGATTGAAAAAGCAAGAGAGTTCCAGAAAAACATCTATTTCTGCTTTATTGACTATGCCGAAGCCTTTGACTGTGTGGATCACAATAAAGTGTGGAAAATTCTGAAATAGATGGGAATACCAGACCACCTGATCTGCCTCTTGAGAAATTTGTATGCAGGTCAGGAAGCAACAGTTAGAACTGACCATGGAACAGCAGACTGGTTCCAAATAGGAAAAGGAGTGAGTCAAGGCTGTATATTGTCACCCTGCTTATTTAACTTCTATGCAGAGTACATCATGAGAAACTCTGGGCTGGAAGAAGCACAAGCTGCAATCAAGATTGCCAGGAGAAATGTCAATAACCTCAGATATGCAGATGACACCACCCTTATGGCAGAAAGTGAAGAGGAACTAAAAAGCCTCTTGATGAAAGTGAAAGAAGAGAGTGAAAAAGTTGGCTTAAAGCTCAACATTCAGAAAACGAAGATGATGGCATCTGGTCCCATCACTTCATGGCAAATAGATGGGAAAACAGTGGCAAGTGTCATAATTTATTTTTTGGGGCTGCAAAATCACTGCAGATGGTGATTGCAACCATTAATTAAAAGGTGCTTACTCCTTGGAAGGAAAGTTATGACCAACCTAGATAGCATATTAAAAAGCAAAGATATTACTTTGCCAACAGAGGTCCGTCTAGTCAAGGCTATGATTTTTCCAGTGGTCATGTATGGATGTGAGAGTTGGACTGTGAAGAAGGCTGAACACCAAAGAATTGATACTTTTGAACTGTGGTGTTGGAGAAGACTCTTGAGAGTCCCTTGGACTGCAAGGAGATACAACCAGTCCATCCTAAGGGAGATCAGTCCTGGGTGTTCATTGGAAGGACTGATGCTGAAAAACTCCAATGCTTTGGCCACCTGATGAGAAGAGTTGAATCACTGGAAAAGACCCTGATGCTGGGAGGGATTTGGGGCAGGAGGAGAAGGGGACGACAGAGGATGAGATGGCTGGATGGCATCACCGACTCGATGGACATGAGTTTGAGTGAACTCTGGGAGTTGGTGATGGACAGGGAGGCCTGGCGTGCTGTGATTCATGGGGCCGCAAAGAGTCGGACACGACTGAGTGACTGAACTGAACTGAACTGAACTGAGGTTGTTCATAACTTTCCTTCCAAGGAGTAAGCATCTTTTAATTTCATGGCTGCAATCACCATCTGCAATGATTTTGGAGCCCCCCCCAAAATAAAGTCAGCCACTGTTTCCACAGTTTCCCTATCTATTTGTCATGAAGTGATGGGACTGGATGCCATGATCTTAGTTTTCTGAATATTGAGCTTTAAGCCAACTTTTTCACTCTCTTCTTTCACTTTCATCAAGAGACTCTTTAGTTCTTCTTCACTTTCTGCCATCAGGGCGGTGTCATCTGCATATCTGAGGTTGCTGCTAAGTCGCTTCAGTGGTGTCCGACTCTGTGCGACCCCATAGACGGCAGCCCACCAGGATGCCCCGTCCCTGGGATTCTCTAGGCAAGAATACTGGAGTGGGTTGCCATTTCCTTCTCCAATGCATGAAAGTGAAAAGTCAAAGTGAAGTCTCTCAGTCGTGTCTGACTCTTAGCGACCCCATGGACTGCAGCCTACCAGGCTCCTCCGTCCATGTAATTTTCCAGGCAAGAATACTGGAGTGGGGTGCCATTGCCTTCTCCAACTAATTCACTAGTTTAGTAGACAATAACATAACAGAGGCTTTGAATAAGTTAAACTTGCTAGTAACAACTAATCAGTTTTCTTCAATGATTAATGTTCTTCTACATAGGCAGGATAATTAATTCACGAATGGTCTTTCTGGTCTATCTTCAACTATTCTTACACTACATAATCAATTAGGGACATCTTTTTACAGGTATATGAAGAGAACACAGGTAGCTTTACATAAGTTGAATTTTTTAAATCTATTTGTTATGACGGGATTTCTGACACAAAAATTGCTCACTGTACATTGAACCCCAGAGAAGTGATGAAACAAGACAGCTGATGTTAGGAGGTATGGGGAGTGGGGTAGGGTGAGAAGTCATGGATAAATTAAAAACTGGCAAGTATCTGCTGAAGCAGATCCACTTTTTTATTTTTATATTTTTATATTTTATACTTAGTATTTTCCAAACCTTGTTTCTGCTTTTTTTTTTTTCCTGCTACATATTATCCCATCTCACAATTGCAGTCTTTTATATTGTTTTATTTAGTCCATTTAGATTTACAGTACATAATGATACATCTAGTTTTATATTTACTATCTCTTTGCTTTCTAATGTGTTGGAGAAGGCAATGGCACCCCATTCCAGTACTCTTGCCTGGAAAATCCCATGGGCGGAGGAGCCTGGTGGGCTGCAGTCCATGGGGTCACTGAGGGTCGGACATGACTGAGTGACTTCACTTTCACTTTTCACTTTCATGCATTGGAGAAGGAATTGGCAACCCACTCCAGTATTCTTGCCTGGAGAATCCCAGGGACGGGGCATCCTGGTGGGCTGCCTTCTATGGGGTCACACAGAGTCGGACACGACTGAAGTGACTTAGCAGCAGCAGCAGTGGTTAGCTGAGATTGTAACATGTATTTTAGATTTATTGAAGTCTTATACAAATTAATAATAACAAATTTTTAGTTTTAATCTTACAAAATGATTTTATCACTTTCATGATAATGCTGAAATTTTAGAACACTTTAACTCCATTTAATTTCTCAACTTTATGTTGTTATTTTCTTGCATTTAACTCTACATATATTCAAAATTCTCAGACATACTATTTTTTTCACACATCTTTATGTCCATACATTGTTTTTTAAATTGTTATTTTCAGTCAGTATCCATTTATATTTACTGACATATTTACCTTTTTGGTTGGTCTCCATTTCTTGGTGCGATTTAATATTTTTGCTAGACATACACTTCTAGGTTGACAGTTTGCTCAGCATTTTGTGATGTCATTCCATTTGCTTTTTGTTTTCATCATTTCTGTTGATAAGTCAGCTGTCCATTTTATTTCCACTCTGTTGCAGGTAATATATGTTTTTTCTTCTCTAGCTGTTCTTAATATTTTGTTTTTCTATTTCATTTAAAATTATCTTACTCTATGTTTCTCTGTGAGTTTTTGCTTGTATTTTTCAGGCTTTAGGCTTATGGAATTTTTTGAATCTGTAGATGGATGTATTTTGTCAGTTTGGGAAAACTCTTAGCATTATTTCTCCAAATATTGCTTCTGCCTCCCCTTTCTTTCCATTATATCTGGGACTCCAATAGTACACATGGAAAATATTTTAATTTTTTCACATAAGTCAAAAAATTGCAGAGGGAACATTTTTTCCTGGTAGGTTTAAATCTGCAACAGAAATGTGCAGCTACAAAGGATGATTAGGAAAACTTGATACAATTCAGAAATCATCAGTTTAAGAGTACTGGTGAACTGCTGATGTAATGAAAATGAGAAACTAATATGAAAAACTAGAACCTTAGAAAAATGAGATGACATCTGCTACTATCTTTACTCAGTGTTTTCAGATTCTTGATGTGGGCACATGGCTGAGAATCCAGAGTTCAAAACGTTCCACTTTTCACACATCTTATAGGTTGCTAAAGAAAAAGTTAATGTTTTAGGAGCATGGTCAGATTTAAAGTCTTTATTTCTTATCTCTTTTTGTACATACATGCATGGAAAGTCACTTTAGTCATGTCCATCTCTTTTCAACACTATGAACTGTAGCTTTCCAGACTCCTCTGTCCGTGGGGATTCTCCAGGCAAGAATACTGGAGTGGTTTGCCATGCCCTCCTCCAGGGGATCTTTTTGACCTAGAAACTGAACCCACGTTTCTAATACCTCCTGCATTGGCAGGCAGATTCTTTACTACTAGTGCCACATATTTGTACATAATGTAGTACAAATAAATTTGACTTTAAATTTCAATAAATCTGCCTTTGAATCCTAGGCTCATTATTAAGTGTTTGACCTAGAGCACATTAACTATTTTCTCTGAAAATGTTTCTACATATTTAAAATAGGAATAATAACAGTACTAAACATTTTGGATTATGATGGATAGCAATAATTGAAATAAAGATGTTTAGTACAAAATAGGCATTTGAAGTGGCAAGCATTCTTAGAAAATAACTAAATTACCTTTTACATAATTGATGAAAAGGTGCTGCTGCTAAGTCGCTTCAGTCGTGTCTGACTCTGTGTGACCCCAGAGATGGCAGCCCACCAGGCTCCCCCGTCCCTGGGATTCTCCAGGCAAGAACACTGGAGTGGGTGCTTTAAAAATAATACAGTTCATTGTGCAGAATCATAAACCTCTGACTGATATCCTGTAGTAATGACTTAAGTGTGAATTGAAAGCTGGGAATATTGTAATCTGTTCTCTTCATGACAAAACTTGTCATCCTCTGAGCTCTTATCCTAAGATGCGACTGTGATTCTATAAGAAGGCAAGTGCTCAGACACATCTTTGTTCTCATCTCACCTTTCCAGCTCTTTTTGGTCTCTTAGAAACTCATGGTGACTCTAAGACAAATAACTTTATTGGAAAGATGGAACTGTTGTTTCTGTAGCCCTGTGTACTACACATTAGGTATAACACCTAATGTTTGGGATGTGTATGTGCATTGCTATTTATTAAACATTTACTATGTGCCATATACCAGTCCAATTATTTTACATGTATTAGTATCTTTAATCCTCATAATAGTGCTCTGGGATGGGTACTATTGTTATCCTTATTGTGTAAATGAGAAAACTAAGGCAGATATTTTAAATAATTTTTGCAATATTTCACAGCTGTGAAGTGGTAAAACCAGCATAACAACACTGATTTTCTGGTTCTTAATTATGATATAATAATGCCTCTCACAATTATTACTATATTCACTAAAAACATTGCCTTAGAGTTTGGAATCCTGGCTGGTTAAAATCAGCAGTTATTATGGGCGGAAAAAGGACTGTGTGTAGTTTTTGTTATAACTAAACTTTGGAAATTCATTGTCTTATAAATTATACTGAATTTAAATAAAATTCATTGGGGAAACCAATGCTATTCTTTAAAAACTATATTGCAACTAATCACAATGTCAGTAAGTACATCTATCCCCCAAAAGTACATAAAAATATCCACTGGAGAATTCTCATCATAATTTGATATTTTCAAGTGCTTATAGTCAGCTCTACATTTGCTGGTCTTCTAGTTCTATTATGAAATGTTTGCCTGGATCTATTCCTTCAATAGTAAATACAGAAAATGGGTTATTATTATAAGAGAACAGTTCCTTGAAATTATGCAATTCTAATTCACTCTCTTATTCATACTAAATCATAATATTGGTAGGGAATGTTCTTGCATATCTGCTACATTCATCATTTACTTAATCAAAAAATCTCACAGATACACTACAGAAAGTTTTAACAGGGTATGTACACTTTTAAAAAATATGTCATAATAAAAAAAATTTTTAATAAGACATCAGCCTTATAAAATATCAAATCTAAAATTGTCAGCAAGTATTATAAATTCATGAGTAGGATAGACAGTCTATTTATCATTATGCATTTCCAGCCCTATTATTTTCACCTTAATCTCTAATGGAAGAGCCATCAGAGCACAGGTAAAACTTACTCCTTGGAAGGAAAGTTATGACCAACCTAGATAGCATATTCAAAAGCAGAGACATTACTTTGCCAACAAAGGTTCATCTAGTCAAGGCTATGGTTTTTCCTGTGGTCATGTATGGATGTGAGAGTTGGACTGTGAAGAAAGCTGAGCGCCGAAGAATTGATGCTTTTGAACTGTGGTGTTGGAGAAGACTCTTGAGAGTCCCTTGGACTGCAAGGAGATCCAACCAGTCCATTCTGAAGGAGATCAGCCCTGGGATTTCTTTGGAGGGAATGATGCTGAAGCTGAAACTCCAGTACTTTGGCCACCTCATGCAAAGAGTTGACTCATTGGAAAAGACCCTGATGCTGGGAGGGATTGGGGGCAGGAGAAAAGGGGACGACAGAGGATGAGATGGCTGGATGGCATCACTGACTCAATGGACGTGAGTCTGAGTGAACTCCAGGAGTTGGTGATGGACAGGGCGGCCTGGCGTGCTGCGATTCATGGGGTCGCAAAGAGTCAGACACGACTGATCGACTGAACTGAACTGAAGACCACCTTACCTGCCTCCTGAGAAATCTGTATGCAGGTCAAGAAGCAACAGTTAGAAACGGATATGGGACAACAGACTGGTTCCAAATTGGGAAAGGAGTATGTCAAGGCTGTATACTGTCACCTTGCTTATTTAACTTATATGCAGAGTACATTATGTGAAATGCCAGACTGGATGAAGCACAAGCTGGAATCAAGATTTCCAGGAGAAATATCAATAACCTCAGATATGCAGATGACACTACCTTTATGGCAGAAAGTGAAGAAGAACTAAAGAGCCTCTTGATGAAAGTGAAAGAGGAGAGTGAAAGAGTTGGCTTAAAACTCAACATTCAAAAAATGAGGATCATGACATCCAGTCCCATCACTGCATGGCAAATAGATGGGGAAACAATGGAAACAGTGACAGACTTTATTTACTTTGGCTCCAAAATCACTGCAGATGATTTCACTGAAGCCATGAAAATAAAAGATGCTTGCTCCTTGGAAGAAAAGCTATGTCCAAACTAGACAGCATATTAAAAAGCAGAGACATTACTTTGCTGACAAAGGTCCATTTAACCAAAGCTATGGTTTTTCCAGCAGTCATGTATGGATGTGAGATTTCACTTAATGAAAGCTGAGTGCCGAAGAATTGATGCTTTTGAACCATGGGATTGGAGAGTACTCTTTGAGAGTCCCTTGGACAGCAAGGAGATCAAACCCAGTCAATCCTCCAGGAAATCAGACCTAAATATTCATTGGAAGGACTGATGCTGAAGCTGAAGCTCCAATACTTTGGCCACCTGATGTGAAGTGACTCATTGGAAAAGACCCTAATGCAGGGAAATACAGATAGCAAGAGGAGAAGGGAGATGAGGATCAGACAGTTGGATGGCATCACCAACTCAACTGACATGAGTTTGAGTAAGCTTTGGGAGTTGGTGATGGACAGGGAATCCTGGTATCTTGCAGTCCATGGGGTCCCAAAGAATCAGACATGACTAAGTGACTGAACTGAACTGAACTGAAATTAACCAAATTTGTTCATTTCACAAGCTCTCTCTTTTGTCACTTGCACATTTGGGCAATAGCCATTGCTATTAGCTGGCTTCAGGAAACTCAAATATGTGAAATGTAAAGAATAAGAAATCTGGCCACTTTTCCTGGACTCAGGTTTTAAGCAAGTGAACTTAATCCTGGTCTTCTCTAGGTTCTCCTCCTTCTGCCAGTCACAATTTCTAATTAGCTTTCCCAATGCAGGAAGAAGATGGATTATATTTTAATATCTAGAGACTAAAATTAGTTTATATTTTAGCAAGTTAGCACTTCTTAGCAGTTGATTTACTCTTGAAGCTGCAAAATCTGTGGGCTTGCAATTAATCATACGTTGGTCATTTTCTTTCAAAAATGTTCAGTTTGGCTGTCTGTATCATAATAGGGGAAAACATGTAATTTATGCAGTTTAGAAATTATAGCCCTGTGTTTAACTATGTCATAATATATTTTCTCACCCGCTCATTGTTCTTAACACTATAAAAGAATGTCATTTCACTGGGATTTATTTAAGCAAAACCTTTAAAGTGAGATCCATAGCAAAACAGTAACCTCTTGGAGTTATGCTTTATTTTTCATTAGATGGGTGCTTTTAGGATTTGTTTTGACCACTCTTGATTTTGAGGCAACTTTTAAAAATATTTTTTTAAACAGAGGAGCTCATTCTTGGCTTTCTTCTTGTAATAAGAATGCTTTATCTTCTTAAAATTGTCTTTAATATTCTCATGTGCATAACACATGTAAAAGTATTCTGTTAATATGCACAGAATACACAAAACAACTCCCCAGTGGCAATGTGATAATTTAAAGACACTATAAATTCAAAGCAATAGATATCTTTTAATTCACTGAATTTTTAAAAAATAGGTACTTATTCAAAAATCAAAAATAGTACATATTTTAAGCAGTTTCCCCAACTAACCTATGCCAGAAAATTAACCCAAAAACTGTTTGACATCCTTGAATAGTGCATCACAATGCTGCCAGCATACTGATCACTCACTGTGCTCTGAAACAAATCAATTAGCCTGCCAATTGTGTTCATTAGAATTCATTCATATCTCTATAAAAAGTTAATTAAAAATAAGAGTGAGGAGGAAATAATGTCTAACATTCTTATTAAATCCAAATCACCAAAGTAATTTCAAATCTAAATCAACAATCATTACTAAAACCCTCCCTCCAAAAGGTACAGTCTGACTAAAAATCAGATAAAGCAGATGTGAACATATAACTCTTTGATAAAGATTTCCAAGTAAATGTATTTGTTCTATTATTGTTGTTATTATTACATTTTCTTGTTGATATCCCTTGACGCTGATCAATGTGTCTCTTTTTGGCTAAATCTCTGAATTTTATTAGCATTGGTGAATACTGAAACTAGCCCTGTACCTCGTTTTTCAAGAAACTCAGCTTAACAGAGCATTTAAAAATGAATGACAGCAGAGAATAACTGAGGGAACATGGAATTCTAAGCCAAATGAATTTATCTTGATATAAGGACCATAGCATTGTAGAACTCAGCTGCGAAAACAGAAACAGTTCCACAAATAGTAGCTTTCTGGTCCTAAAAGAGACTCTGTTCCTAACATACTATCTAAATGCCCTTGGTAGAGCTGTTGGAAGTAAAGAATTTGCATGTGGAATGTTCTGATTATAACAAGAAGCTCTCTCCCAGCCTCTCTATTTCTTCTATATTGGGTAAGGCATCAGTTCCTTTTGTTTCCAGAGGCCCAAAATGAGAGCCTATGTGAGGGAGGAAGAATTTTCCTGACAAGCCACAGAAAGCTTGAGACTAATTTCATATTCAGTTCTTGGCACTGAGGTCTGGGTGGAGGTGGGCAGGTCCACCCTGCCTTTCAGTCTCATTAATCATTTGGCTTTCCCTGGCTGCTCGCAGCATCTTCTGGAGGAACCCTTCTCTTTATTCATTCAGACAACCCTTTGGATTAAACAGAGCCAGCTAAATGTCAAAGCAAATCTGAGTCTTGATGCAGATAATCATTTCAATAATATTTCTCCATTTGTGCCCAAACACCAGGGGAATAAAGCTTTTCTGCTGTCAGGTACTGTAAGACTGCAGTTGGTGTAAATGCTTGACACTGAGCCAGATGGCTTAGCCGTGCCTCAAACATATGTTCAACAAGCAGGCTTGCACACATTGGAATTTTATTATTTTGAACTGGTGAGGCTTGCATATTTATTTACTTGACCCCCTTCAGGGTCACTCTGGTATTAAAACAATCAGTTATAAAGCTTCTCCAAGCAATAGGGTAGGGGTAGTTTATAAACTACTTGTCAGTTTTATATCATCACCTGCAGTGAAATATTCCTCATCTGTGGCCTCCTCTTGATAATTTAAAGAAAAAAGGTGGCAAGGTGCATGTGGGTGAGGGAGGAAGGAAATGGGAATTGAGAGAGAGAATGTGGGCTAACCTCAAAGATAAAGATGAATGTGCTCTTTTCTAACCAACTCTTTATATGACCTGGGGACAAGTAATTTTCTCATGTATTACCATGTATATTCTACTCAGAAAATTTTGTCTGGGCTTTAAGAAAACCAACCATTAAAACACGCAGCTCCACATACCCTTCAAAGTATCAGAGGTAAATCTATATATGTGTATACACATACTTTTGTACCCACAATCATATATGTGTGTCACTGTGTGTTTGGCAATCCACTCCAGTATTTGATAGGCTATAGTCCATGGGGTCACAAAGTGTCGGACACTACTGAGTGACTTCACTTGTGTGTTTATATGTGTAATAAAAAGGAAAATCCATGCTATTGGTTGTGCCAAGAAAGAATTTGCAATGATTATAAATATTTATTATGTTGCTAGTATATTCCTCAAAATAAAATAGAAGATATATTTATAGAAAAATTAATTTCATGTTGCTTAATAGGTTCAAATTTAACTTTAAAAAAGACCAAAGAAGAGGTATAAAATACTAGGAATATTGCAAATGAAACATTCATGGTTCTGTGTGTAGATTCTACATCATGAAAATATTTTTACCAACAATAACATGATGTCTTAGGCATTTTAGAGTTTATGAATTCCAGCACTTTAATAGAAAAATTCAGGCCCAGAGAAATGTATTGACTCGTCCTGAATCACACAGCAAGTAAGGATGCATTAGAACAAAAAGCTCTGGTTTCCCACATACTACCCCACCTGCTTTCTGTGTCTCTAACGTCATTTGTCCTTCTACTAAAGTGAACTTTTGCTGAACAATTGGCCATAATACAAGTGTCCTGCTAGGAGACACAAATCAACGTGAGATAACATGTTCATAGGACAATGGATCTCATTACTATCACACACAATATATCCTTTTTTTTTTAATAACAAATACATTGTAATCCTCCCATTATTATTCTGAATGAAAATTCATAGATAAACTTACCTATAAATAATTTTTAAATATAAGCTTGATGCCTTAATTATAATGTAAAGAATAAGTGAATGGAAAGTAGAAATTGATGAAATAAGTATGTATGTGTGTATGCCTGTGTATGTCTGTTTCATTATGTTAAACACTTGGAAACAACTGTACTAGATAATATAGTGAAGTAATTATATGTTTGCTCCTTTAAGAACTGTTAGAAACACATAGCTACAAAATATAGATTATTTCATCAGTGATTTAACAAAGATCATTGTTGAAGATTGATCAGATTATCCAAGATGGTGAGCTAAATCTTGGTAAAATTCCAAACCAAATTACAACCACTGAAAGTTTATTATTTTAATTACTCTTATCTATGTGTTTTTGAATGCTTAAAAAAGGTTACACAAATTAAACTATGCAGATGGACTTTGTTTCAATATATAAATTGTGACTCAGATCATCATCATATATAAAATGAGACTCAAATCAGCAGGATTTTCAGCTTCCTAAATGAATATCAGGATGGGCATTTAAAGACCATGCAGTATTCAGGACAGTTCTTCATTGTAGGGACTGTCCTGTGAAGTACCAAGTGTCTAATGTTCCATCTCCTGCCCAATAAAGTGACATTGTTCTCCTCAACAACTGCAACAACAGACAATGTCCCCTCAGCTCTCAGAAGGTCTCAGAGTAGAACTATCATCATAGGATATTGTAAGTGAGATAATTTCAGCCCAGGAATCAAGGTAACTGATATCAAAACCTTGAAAAAGTTAGTCACATATGAAGAATACATCATTTTAAATAAATTCTTAATTTTAAACATTATACATGCCTGAATTTACATTCTTTATACATCTGCAGAAAGGTATTTCATTTTAAAGTGATAAGCTTTAAATTGCATCTTTGCAAACAGGTAACAGAACATAATTTCAAGATCAAATATCCTAAACTAACATTAATATAAAGTATAGTTTAATTTAAAATGTAATTCATGTTACATTTAATCTTGGTTTAATTATATTTTATAATAACCCAATACTTAAAAACAACATCAATTTTTTTTTTTTTTTTGCAACAGCAACACTTTTTTACAAAGATCTTGGTATAGAGTAAATGCTATTTACTCATAATATAGAATTTACAAGAGATTTTTATGTCAGCCTAGGGAAACAGTACAACTACCTTTGGAAATAAATGAAAACACATCATTGAGTACAACCTGTGCTGGTTATCCTTTACATATACATCTTTATATTGGCCTATGATCACTGCAATCAGATTCAGTAATTATATACTTTCTGAATCCTTACTTGACCAGGATGTTGAGAGTTCCTCTTGTATATAACCAGTTTCTCTTAGAGGCTTTTAACTCTCTCAACCCACCTGTATGTCAGCAACACATTGCATGATTCTTAAGAGAGTATCTCATTATATACATTATTCTAATTCTTCCTGAACTGTAGCATGTATTATTTATTTTCTTTTCTGAATTATTTTACAGCATCCCTCCACAAAAGAATATAAAGACAGCATCTACTTCTTAATTTTCTCCTTGGCTGTACTTCTACAGTGTGTGAAAGATCTCCACCAAGTTCAAGACAGAAAGGAACAACTGAAAAACAGGAGCCCACTTCTGTGCTTCAATGAGTGTATACTGAAATGTACAGTCTATCTTTCTCTTTTTAAAAATCAGTTCATGTCAATTGGCTGCTGGGGTCCAGCCCCGGCTGATCCAGGGTATTCGAAGCAGGGACGGCGTAGGCGAGGATCAGGATACAATAGCTTCAATTAGATATTAATTAAAGGTATAAAGAGTAATAGAATGAGGATAGCTCAGTAGGAAAATTCAGTGGAGAAAAGAGGCTGAGTAGCTTGGTTTACGCAGGAGACCAATAAAACTTCAAGACAAGAAGTTTGCACCACTTACGGAGGCCGCAGGCATCCTTCCGTTCTCCCGAAGGAGAGGAGACACTGAGGCCTCCCCAGTCGGATCTTAGAAGCCCAGGCATAATTAGTAAGCATGGCGGGTTCCGCGCTCCAGATGGAGACTTAGCCAGAATTTGAGAGAGAGAGAGACATGGGGAGACCAGTATTTCGAGGAACTGATCCCAATTCTTTATTTTCCATGGTCTACTTTTATACACTGAGATGTTATGCAAAAGTCACGCAGGGTCAGCAGTCCTGACTTTTATCAAAGTCAGGTGCTTCATACAAATGTATACAGAGGTCTTAGGGGTGTTACATCATCTTCTGGCCAGGGGGCCTGCTGACAATTTATGACCCTCTCCTTGTGACAGCGGTCAGTCAACCAGGACACTTATTTCTCCAGGGGTGATTATTCTTAAAACAGACGCCACCCAAATAAAGTTACATTCCTATAGGGTGAGGGTGTAGTGGGTTTTAGTTAAGGAAAGAATTTACTTAGCCTAAGGTCTAACGTGATTAATATCAAAGGTTAATACTTATTTCTTCTATATATTCATTAATGTGTGTAAGGGCAGGGGATATGGAGACTTAGCAACAAACATTGGCTCAACAAATGAAAAACCCTTCACCAATACAATTTCTAATCAGCCCACTATACTTATACTAATGGTTTTCTAACTTTTCTAAGGAACCTGTTTTTAGAAGGTTTAAGGCATCTCGTGCCTCTCACAGTTGGGAGGCTGTGAGCAATTACATGTGGCCAGACAAGCCTGTCAGGCAGGCTAGAGAACCTTCAGAGGAGTTTGTAGGTTAAAACACTCTTGTCACGCCCAGGAGTTTTTATTAACTGAAGCTCTAAGTTAACTCCTTCTCCGAAAGAGGTGGTGGGGGACAGCCCCCCGTAAAGTCAGAGGTGTAGGTGAGAGCACAAAGTAGTAAAGTAGGCAGGCTCTGGTTATGGGGGTAGATGCTCGAGGATTTCCAGGGGGACTCCTGAGGCTCAATCCCGCCTTTGCATATGTCGAGCCTCCTTCCTCATGACCTTTGCCACAGGCCGAGTGCCTCACTCTGGCCCCCAACACTTGGCCATTCCAAGGACTCCAAAACACAATGGAAAACTACAAAATATACAAGCGTTCAGTACAGATTACACTAAAGCTTTAGCAAGCCACTTTCCAACCAAATCAACAATAAAAATTATTGTGACCTGGACTAGCAACAAGGTTGTGGGATACCTTTCATAATCTATAGCAGTACAGAATAGACTATTCTTTTTCTGAGATTCTTCTGCAATAATGTGCCCAGTCCTACCAATGGGGACTTGTTTCTCTCAATCAAAATAGGTAATAACACAAAAATAACCAACTTGTGGTGGGAGAAGTAAAGAGTTAAATTTAGTAAGCCCTGTTGCTGGGAGAACAGTAGTTAAATAAGAGTGGCATTATTAAGCAGATACAATTTGTTCTTCACCTCACAGGTGGGTAGTAGATAATGAATTTGAAAGGTAAAAATGGAAAATGACAGAGATAAGCACCTAGTTTACTGTGTCCTAACCACAATCCTCTCCTTCACACTCACAGCCCAGTTGGCAGGATGACTACTCAAATCCAAAGTGCTGAGAGGACAGACCAGAAAGATCATTGAATCTGAGCATCCATGTAGACACAAGCAGCTGTTACCAAGTGGGTGCAGTCTTGGCTTTGATGTTAGAATAATCAGTGGGGATATTATTTCATGCAACTAAACAGCCAGAGAGAACACATAGATGAGATCTCAGAGGGCATGGAGCTGGGAAAGGTCCTTTAGGGCAGTGATTTCTTATTATGTGTGTGCTACTGTTTTAGAAACCTGATTAAAATACAGATTCTAGTTCAGCAAGTCTGGGGCACGGCTTAAATTTTGCTTTTCTCAAAAGCTTCCAGGTGATGCCCATGCTGTGGATCTGTGGACTACACTATGTGTAATGATGCTTCAGAGAGCCTTGGAAACAAGATATTTATATAGAATTTGGAGGCTGATGGGGAAACGTAACATGGCAAAGTACATGCAAAGACAAACTCTAGAAGGGAATGCTGATAAAGACAAAGAAAAAGAAATCTAGTAAGGTTGACACCACACATTAGGAACAAAATGCAACAGGTAAGAGAAAAGACATCCTCCTCCAACTGAGAAAAATAAAATCCACCCAGCAGATTGATACAGTGCATAAATGTGCAAATGCAGCAGCACAGAGCAAGATGGAAGATGGAACCTCTGTGTTGTGCCTTATAAGCCTGACCTACAAATGTTCAGAGGACTATAGATGATACTACGAAAAAGTACCATGTGGGTAAACTGTGGCAAATGTGTCCCCCAATATTTTACTGCAATAGCTTCTGATACTACCAAAGATTTAGGTTCTAAGATGTTGACTCAAAACACATTTTAATCATCACCAGGGATTAACAGTGCAGGAGAATGGGGAGCAACCAATGTGGAGTTCAGGGAAGAAACCTAAGGAAAGAGATGATTTATCCATCAGAGACGCTGTCATTTGATCCTGATACTCCTTTGGAGGTATTTGTATTTTTCAGTAAATGCAATTTTTCTCACTGTTTCAGAAAGCAAACATGATTTGCAGTTAAAATAAGATGTTATAAGGTAATTTATTGTTCTCATAAACTTGATAAGTAGAAGTGTTAGTGGCTCAGTAGTGTCAGACTCTTGGCAACCCATGGACTATAGCTCACCAGGCTCCTCTGTCTATGGGATTCTTCAGGGAAGAAACTTGATAAACTAAGCTATTATTTTATTATCTAAATTTTGTAATGGTACATAATACATAATTTTCAAAAATAATTAGGTTCTAGTTTACCTAAAATGATAATAGTAATAAGGAATCTTTCCTCAAGATAACTTTAAAACTTTGATTCCATCCACAAATAACTGGCATGTAAAATTCCACATTAATGATAAACCTCATAATTGAAATATAAACTTTAATATGTTTTAAATCCATGAAATGAAAGTAATAATTTAGAGTATTTCTCTCAAGAGAAAGCCAGCTGCTAAATAGGATTAGAAATCAATATGTTCTGCTATCACAACATCTCCCAGACTATCTTTGCTTATTCTTTGATTTTTCCTCCTCCTGTTCCCTTGATGAACTTGTTTACCTTATTGTATCGGTGCTTCTCTCTCAGTGTATCTGGAATCCACCCACTTTCCTTCACCGTCACTCCACATCCTGTTTGGGGTTCTTTTGACCTCCTCGATCTGCACCACTGCAATAATCTCCTAACAAGTTTCCAATGGTTCGCCCTCTTCTAAAGTTCTATAGAGTTAATTTCATCTTACCATTTCCATCCAACAATCCTATCCTTAGGATAAAGTTGATATCTCTTATCCTGACATTGAAGATCTGGCAGAGTCCAGATCCAAAACATCCTTCCAATTTTTGTTGTTTGTTGTTTAGTCGCTATGTCATGTTCGACTCTTTTGTGACTCCACGGACTGTAGCCCACCAGGCTCCTCTGTCCATGGGATTTCCCAGGCAAGAATACTGGAGTGGGTGGCCATTTCCTTCTCCAGGGGATCTTCCCAACCCAGGGATCAAACCCGGGTCTCCTGCATTGGCAGGTGGATTCTTTATCACTGAGCCATGTGGAAAGTCCCCTCCTTCCAATTTAATGCTAGTATTTGTTCCTTTTGTTTATGCCATATTCTCTGTCTCCACAATATATAAGATGGGTGTTCAAACCTTTGTAATTTTGTTCATGAAGTGTGCATGCTTGTGTGTGTTCATAAATATGTTCTCCACCTCTAATCCTTTGAAATCATGAAAGATGAACTTATTTTCCAGTTATTCCATAGAACCTTACTTCTCTCTATCTACTGAGCTCTCTGAATTCTAAAGTCCCACTAAATTTACTTTGGAAAGGACATTTGTTAATTATTTATTGTCTGGAATCATAATTCACTGTTTCCCATTAAAAGTTTTTCTTTCTCTAGCTAACAGAAGTAAAAGCTTAAAGACAAGGGTGGTGT
Organism: Bubalus kerabau; assembly: GCF_029407905.1. Classification (NCBI taxonomy): domain Eukaryota; kingdom Metazoa; phylum Chordata; class Mammalia; order Artiodactyla; family Bovidae; genus Bubalus; species Bubalus kerabau. The sequence goes on from NC_073626.1 coordinate 93,032,419, forward strand.
ATCTTATTTACCTGCATAGTACCTGGCCATAGAATGCATATAATGTCACTCAATAACTATATATTTGAATATACTGTTGCTTGCAACAATGACAAAGCAAAAGATTTGATACAACTATATGAAGTTATCAAAAGATATTTCCCTTAAAACTGACTATACTGAGCATATATTTTCATATCAAATTATATTTTTAAATGTGCTATGAAACATGTGCTAAAGTGAATGTCACTTTGGTAATATGCATAAGTGTCTACTAAATTTTATGTTCTTAAAATTCATATACTCATATATTATAATTTTAATATATCTATAATTTAATTGTAGATAAATTAGTTGGGAGAAGTTTTCTATAAGTCAAATTAAATTAGATATCAAATTTACAGCATAAATATTCCAAATATCAAACTGAAACAGAAGTCAAAAAGGATATTTAAACTAGAATGTATAGTAGAAACTAATTAATATTAATAATAGTGCTTGTGAATTTAGCATACTGTTTCATTTCCAGTATTTTTCACAAATATTTCAAGATAATAGTTGTGTATTTCAAGAGGGATTTTAACATTCTTTTGTTGGAAGGGACTTTCTTAGTCTTCATAGAAAATAACTATTAACAATTATATCATGGTTCATGAAAATATCACATCATTCAGTATGATTTACTTTATCTTTATTATTTAATGTAGGGGTTTTCAGAGCTCATTTAAAAGAGTTCATTATATTAACTTAGTTATTGCTTAACTCCATTAACTAATTAGTGTAGAAGTATTGTCAATTCAAGTGGTAAAGAATTTTGTCTCTGTTCTTTTATTCCTGGCCTCTTATTTCTATTTTTTTTAAATTTTATTTTATTTTTAAACTTTACATAATTGTATTAGTTTTGCCAAATATCAAAATGAATCCGCCACAGGTATACATGTGTTCCCCATCCTGAACCCTCCTCCCTCCTCCCTCCCCATACCATCCCTCTGGGTCGTCCCAGTGCAAGGTATATATGTCACACCTAAAAACCAAACCATAGTTAATGTCTGGAGGGAAGTTACTCGAACAGTTACGGAAGCTCAGGATGATTTTACCAAAAGTTTACCTTTTTTAGCTTAACTTTAACTTGAATACAAGTGTAAATATGGAAATGCCAACTGTTTCTGATCCTTGCTCTGAAGTGCAAGATATAAGAAATTAAATTCATCTAACAATAGCCAACAATGATTTAAAGAAAGTGGCAGCATGAAGCAGTGCAGACTCCCAACTGGGCACCAAAGGACCTACGTGAGGTCTTTCCTAACATTCTAGATGAACCTAGGCTGCCTCTGAGACACGAGTTTATGTCTGAAATTGCCCCTGAGGTGCCAGAACACGGTAAGTATGAAATTTCAGAGGAATATCCTGACCATATGAAAAATTACCAAAACTATTTCAGGTCTCTTAAAATTATTCACTCATTTTGAAAATATGGAAGTGCTGACAGTGGATTTCCAGATGGTATTTCTTAGTGAGAGCTGCTGCCAATCTATCAATTCCATTCCAAATGGACTGGAATTTTTGCTTCTCACTTTTTAATCTACAAAAAAGGTCTTCAACAGGACCGTTGATAGACCTTAATGGAAACTTCTACAGTTTACCATTCAGTAGACTGGTGTCTGACACGTCGTGAGGAACCTCAAGGCAAGCAGCTGTGCTAAGGATCTGAGGTGGCAGGTGAGAAAGAAAATAGAGGCTGTTGGGGGTATAAACGCTCCCCTGCGCATAACAAGCACAAAATGTGTGAGAGTTTCTCATTCCTTGGGGCTTCTCATTCCTTGGGCCAAAACAGACTAAGAACTGACAAGGAACACTTCAGCTTCTGCCCAGGAGTGCTATTTGGAACTCAGTATGGATAGGCTCATGGGAAGATTAGGTACTAGAGGAAAGGCTGCTGCTTGGAAGGCCTAGCAAAGGCAGCCTCTGAGGAATCAACAGTAATTCCCAGACCAGAAAGTCATCTTTATTGAGCACCAAGAATCAGAGAATGTGCAGCAATCTTACATAATACCAGTGTACATCGTGCACCTTCTTTCATTGTCTTCCTCTCTGCATACCGTCTTTGGAAGACCCAGAACCACTTTGCAAGCTGAAGGAGAAGCAGAAAACGAGAGAAAATAATGGCTGTACCCACTTACCAGGTGCCATTGCCTACTTGAAATCCTCCCCAACTGAGAGAATGGGAAAGATTTAATTCTCAATCAAGTTTGGAACTGGGTGTTCTTACATCAAATTGAGATTGCTTTGTGATTTAGAGGAAGTATAGATCTTATTATTATCTAAAAATGACTACAAAGTCATGGCATCCCCAGAATTTTCATGGAGCCGCAGGAGAAAATTTGCCCTATAGTTCATATTTAGAAGGGATGTTGGGAAAGAAAAATAAAGAGAATTTGATTATATTCACCCAGTTGTGCCAGATCAACATATAAATCATATTATTTGACTTGTCTCTCTCTCAGTTTCAAGTGTAAGATTAGTGTGGAGAAGGTGTTTTTAGAATTAAATATTTTGTATCACTGAAATCTGTCTTTTCTGAGAGACAGGAAGGGAAGAAGAGAAGCAAAATCATATTTTATGAAACTAGCTCAATTCTAAGAGCAAAGCCTGATCAAGATAGCCCGTACTCACCCACAAACACAACTAAACACTACAAATCAAAGTCTTATAATGATATAGAAGTAAACATTCCAGGCAAAATAATAGTAAATTGAATCCAGAAGTGTATTAAGAAATAATAAGCCATGACAAAGTAAATTTTTATTCTATAAATGCAAAGATAGATCAATAAAAATAGATCTGCTAATATAATTTATTATATTATCATCTTAGACGCTATGAAAAAGCATTTTATAAAAGTCAACAAAGACATCTGATTTGATTTTAAAACAAGTAAATAGTCTGAAGTGAAAGGATTTCTCTTTAGAATAATAATGACTATCTAATACTGCAAAAAATATAATGCCTGTTGTTAAGACTCAAAGAACTACTACGTGTCAGAAAAGATAAGATTTTGCTATCAATTCAATATTCTACATTGCTCTGAAAGTTTTAGATAATACAATAATAAAATAAATATAATTAAATATAAGCAGAAAAGTATTATTTTAAACTATTCTGTTTTTCTTTGATATAATAATTAAAATGGTCTCCCTGTCCCAGGATTATTAAAAGTCACTTATATAGCTCCTAATATGTTAATGTGTTTTAAATTTAGAGATAGATAGTCACCTAAATTTTCTCCAAATATCCAAATAATTATAGCAAAGATATGCATCAACAATCATTTCCCCCCCTCACTATATCCAAATACCACTCTATCATTTGTAAAGCTCTGCATACACATTCTTGAATCAGTTTTGGGGCTTTGTATTCTCTTCTAGACAATCAATGTATTTTTGAACCAATATCACTCTGTTAAGTTACTGCAGTTTTGTAATGTATTTTGAAATTTGATTGGAAAATCTGCCCACTGCTATGGGCACTCTTTATACTTGACCCAAGAACTAGTTTGAAGTTATGCACTTTATAATTGTCATGAGGGATTATTTATTCTGTTTCTTGTTAAATATTGCTCAGATAATGCAGACAATCCTATTTATATTTGGAGATTTATTGAAGATATGTGTTTCATGAACACTTTCATTTGATTTTTAATGTACCTGCCTTATATGTATAGTGATTTTTTTTTCACATCCACAGCTCAGGAATATAAGAAATGTAACTTTATTCTTCCCTCACTGAAATTCATTTCTCTCTCAAGTCCCCTGATGCTTAAAACTTGCCAATATAGGGGAACATGTGCTCCTATAGGTCAGATTTAGGGTCTCTGGAATATGTATTTAGGAAAATTATTTTTCTCTCTATTACCCATATTTTTCTTCTCGTTTCTTTCCTGGAAGATCTGAGCTCCCAGGGACTCACATATTCCAGTTTCAGTGCCAGGACAACTGGTTTTTCCCACTCTCTCTTTGCAACCTCCACCTCTGTCTGGCTTGTTCCTCCTGTCACCATAGGCTCTTCTGTTAATTACCATCTCTGGTTCAATAGATACGTGTCTCTTGATATGTAACTTGCAAAACCTTTTCAAGTCTATCGATCTAAACAATCTCTCTCAAACTTTTGGGGAAACAAGAAAATTTCAAAGATTCTGTGAATTGACATGGCCTAACATTTTACATGATCAAACTTCAAACGTGATTTAAACTTCTGTGATTAAAAGCAAAACAAAATCTACCATTCTATTTACTTATGTTCCATGTTTTAATTGTCTCTTGAGAAGCTTCCTCCAATGCATAACTCTTCTCTAATTTTACTAACTTAGACCTTTTGTTTCTTTTATCTTGATATATTTTTCTAATACAATTTGCTCTACATGATACCTTCACTTCTAATAAAATTTTCCCTTAGAAATACTACCCAATCAACAGCCAAAGAAAGGTAATGCATTTTACAAAGCACATAAAAAAAAAATCATGGGTTTACTAACTCTCAATTTAATAAATAAGTATGAAGTTGTTGAATTAGTGTTTTAATTAAAAAATAAAAACGTGGTCATTATAGACCTATTACTATGGCCATTTATCAAAATATATCATATTCTTTTGTCCATTTCCCACAAATTTCTTTCCATTTACCTATGTTACTGGAACTGAAGCCCTGCTTTGAGGACGATAACCCAATCCAATGTCAGGAGAGTTTTCCTTCAAAAAGACCTGTCACTTTGTGTCAATTGTAGAAATTTGTGTCAATTTCCAAAGTCATTTCATATTTGCTTTGCATTACATCATTTTGCCCATGTCTCAGGTAACTGAAGATGTACCTGAAAATTTATTGGACAAGACAGTTGCCTTCCTAAGTGCAGAAAAGCCTGAAAGGCAAAGGTGAAAAACAGTCAGTGTTTTAGGAGCAACTAAAATATCTAAGCAAAATGGCACAAAACTTGAATGTTTGCATTCAATCTGGTGTTGTTACCACTGACTTTAAAAATAATAAATTGAGCTTAAATTAACTTACATTTGATTTTCTATCTTCCTAGATTTTTGTGAATGTTTGATCTAAACTTTATGCATTTTTTAAATACCTAGCTTTTAAATAGTTGGAATTTTCTATTTCATAATAAAATTGCTACCTTACACACAATGGAATATGAATTGAGTTAATTTTTCTAACAATAGGGAAATTTGCATCCCATCACCAACACTCATCACTTTTTCTCTGAGAAAAATGTGGTTGGGAAGTAGAATTGGTCAATGGAAAATGCAGTCTCATTATCTGAAGAGACATTAAACTCAGCATCATAATTTAACCAGCTTGAATGATGTTTGGCTTATTTCCTAAGGTTGGTTCTTTTTGAAAATAAATAAGAACTAAAATTGAGGAATGCAAAAGCACCTTGCTTGTTCTGTCCCCAAAATTTAAACATTTTTTGGCATCTACGTTTGTTTAGCTCTAAAATGGGATCACTGAAAATTTAACATACCATACTGAGCTAGGAATGTAAGGATTAATATTCAATATATAGACAATATATGAAAAGAATAGGTCTTTTATGACATTTCTTTTCATGAGTGAAAAGGGATCTAATAAATTACTTTATTAAATCTCCTCTCACAAGTGAAGATAAATGTCATCAAGGGCTTAAGCTCTCATGTATTACATACAATGTGAAGTTCTTCTGTCTATCTTCCTATATTTCTATATTTTGTCAAAATCTTCCAATGGGCTTTACTTCATCATCAAATATTTTTCTCTTTAAGATAAAATTTAAATAATATCTTGAGAAGAAAATGTCTGATTTCATTTAGGTTGTTGCTCTACTTGGTGTATATGCTGTTAGATTACTCTGCTGTTACACTTTTGTAATTTTTTTGTAATTTCTCATCTCCAAGGGCAGAATAGATGAGAGTAGGTATAGCAATGTCTTTTTATGTTGAATAAGATTTAGACAAGTTTCATATTCTTTTCTAAGCATCCTTTGTGTCCCTCTGGTTTTTCTTTGTCTCAGGTGATATTGCTTCTTCCAAAACTTTTACTTCCCCTTAGATAAAATTATCATCCAACAACCAGTTATGTAAGTTAGACACAAAAGATGTCACCCTGTACTCTTTGTTACCTTCAGGCCACATATCTTCCTAAATTCTAAATTCTGTTAGTTCTATATTTTCATTGTTATTCCTATCTCTTTCCATTTGTTAATGCCTTGGCCTAATATTCACAGTCTTTTACCTAGACAAGTTTCAGAGTCTTCTAAAGCACTGGGTTTTCAATCTTTCTTTCCTATCACCATGAAGAAACATATTTACATTATGACTCATTATAAATATACATAATTAAAATTAAATAAATAGGTGAAATAAAAGTTTCTACAAAACCACTCCTCTTAATATTCAATGCATATTAATGTTTTCTATTTGATTTATAGAGGCAAAAAATGATTTTACGACCTCACTGATGGGTTGCTATCTGCAGTTTGAGAAAAACTGCAAAAGAACCGCCCTGACTCCTGCCAATACTCTAATGGCTCTCTGACACTGCCAACAGAAAGTTCTGTATCCTGCCTGTGTAAACATATCATCTCGTCCCTTAAAACCCTCCTTCCAACTTCTAGATAAAGTTTAAACGTATCATTATATCATGAAATTAAGTTTCCCCTTGCTTACACCTACATATCATTACTCTTCATACTCACAGGCTCAAGCCATTCCATTTTGTATCTGTATGTCTTTCCACAAAGTTCTTCTGCCCCTACAACCACCTCATTTAACTCTTCTTTTTTTATTCTTCAAGACTCTGCTCAAATATCTTTCTCTCCCTCTATAAATCTATCTCTAATCCCTCCCCAAATAGAAATAGTTACTCTTCCTTGGCACCTCCACTGTACAGATAAATACTCCTTTAAAAACAATTAATTGGCAATACTCACAAAACTCATTCCCTAGAGTTGCCTTCACTTGACCACACAGTCACTATACCTGGATTTATCATAATGGAATGATTTCCTGATGATTCAATTTCTTCAATTTTTCTTTTTTTATTTCTTACTGAGTTTCCTTTGAATTTTTGCACTTCTGTTCATGAAACAGAAGTTGCTATATAAATAAGATTCTTCAATATTCAGGGAAAGCAGTTACACTTCCACCCATCAAAGAATAAATGGTATGGACTTGCTTTCCACTAAAAACAGCTAGATAATTAGAAAACTAGACTCACTATATGAAACAACTGTTTTCAACCACTGAATGACAGGGAGGACTGGAATGTGGTCTCTAATAGAATGTGGCCTCTAATAGAATGTAGCATTCTAATAGAGAGACAAATGGGATGAAGCCTATGATCAACTTAGCTTTCAGGGTAGAAGAGAACCCAGGTTCACAGAATCAAAGGGTCAAACTTTAGAGCCCACGGAGGACAAAGAAGCTAGAATTTGCAGGACAAGTACTGGAGAAGAGAGACTAAAGACTTCTGGAATCTACCCAAGGACTCCCAAGATTCTTGGACTGAATCTTAGATTAATACTAACCTGTATATACTCCAGGTAAAATTCTATGACGCTTGACAAAGATAAACTATCTGAGAGCTGTAAGCCGAACAATTCCCAAAGCTCATAAGGGGCTGGCATACATACAAGTTTTCACTGGCTGTGGTAGACAGATCTTGCTGAATACTTGAGATATTCAACAGAGATTTCATGAGGACCACATTAGAAGAAAGGTTAAAGAAACCCTAGTTCAGTTCATTTCAGTCACTCAGTTGTGTCCAACTCTTTGTGACCCCATGGAGTGTAGCAGGCCAGGCTTCCCTGTCCATCACTAACTCCCGGAGACTACTCAAACTCATGACAATGGAGTTGGTGATGCCATCCAACCATCCCATCCTCTGTCGTCCCCTTATCCTCCTGCCTTCAATCTTTTCCGGCATCAGGGTCTTTTCTAATGAGTCAGTTTTTCTCATTAGGTGGCCAAAGTATTGGAGTTTCAGTATCAGTCCTTCCAATGAATATTCAGGATTGATTTCCTTTAGGGTTGACTGGTTTGATCTCCTTGCAGTCCGAGGGACTCTCAAGAGTCCTCTCCAACACCACAGTTCAAAAGCATCAATTCTTTGGTGCTCAGCTTTTCACATCCATACAAGACTAGTGGAAAAACCATAGTTTTTAATTAGATGGACTTTTGTCGGACAGGGCTTACCTTGTGACTCAGCTGGTAGAGAATCTGCCTGCAATGCAGGAGACCTGGGTTCGATCCCTGGATTGGGAAAAACCCCTGGAGAAGGGAAAGACTAGCCACTCCAGTATTCTGGCCTGGAGAATTCCATGGACTGTATTGTCCATAGGGTCACAAAAAGTCAGACACAACAGAGCAACTTTTATTTGAGCAACTTTCACTTTGTTGGCAAAGTAATGGCTCTGCTTTTTAATACGCTGTCTAGGTTTGTCACAGCTTTTCTTCCGAGGAGCAAGCATCTTTTAATTTCATGTCTGCAGTCACCATCTGCAGTGACTTTGAAGCCCAAGAAAATAAAGTCCATAACTGTTTCCATTGTTTCCTCATCTATTTGCCAAATGCTGCTGCTGCTGCTGCTGCTAAGTCGCTTCAGTGGTGTCCGATTCTGTGCAACCCCATAGATGGCAGCCCACCAGGCTCCCCCGTCCCTGGGATTCTCCAGGCAAGAACACTGGAGTGGGTTGCCATTTCCTACTCCAATGCATGAGAGTGAAAAGTGAAAGTGAAGTCTCTCAGTCATGTCCGACCCTCAGCGACCCCATGGACTGCAGCCTTCCAGGCTCCTCCATCCATGGGATTTTCCAGGCAAGAGTACTGGAGTGGGGTGCCATTGCCTTCTGCAATTTGCCAAATAGAGTAAGGCAATTTTAGATCTGTCCTAGTAAAGCCTAAAACAAACAAAAAGGCTTTGAGGAATCATGATGCTTCCTTGGATGCATGATTCCTTGCATGATGACTACTTGCAAGTAACTTGACTCCATGCCCAAAAATTTTAAAGCACTTTGCCCCAACCAGTAACACTGAAGAAGCTGAAGTTGAATGGTGGTATGAAGACCTACAAGACCTTTTAGAACTAACACCCCAAAAAGATGTCCTTTTCATTATAGAGGACTGGAATGCAAAAGTAGGAAGTCAAGAAACACCTGAAGTAACAGGCAAATTTGGCCTTGGAATATGGAATGAAGCAGGGCAAAGACTAATAGAGTTTTGCCAAGAAAATGCACTGGTCATAACAAACACCCTCTTCCAACAACACAAGAGAAGACTCTATACATGGACATCACCAGATGGTCAACACCAAAATCAGACTGATTATATTCTTTGCAGCCAAAGATGGAGAAGCTCTATACAGTCAGCAAAAACAAGACCAGGAGCTGACTGTGGCTCAGACCATGAACTCCTTATTGCCAAATTCAGACTGAAATTGAAGGAAGTGGGGAAAACCACTAGACCATTCAGGTAGGACCTAAATCAAATTCCTTATGCTTATACAGTGGAAGTGAGAAATAGATTTAAGGGCCTAGATCTGATAGGTAGAGTGTCTGATGAACTATGGAATGAGGTTCATGACATTGTACAGGAGACAGGGATCAAGACCATCCCCATGGAAAAGAAAAGCAAAAAAGCAAAATGGCTGTCTGGGGAGGCCTTACAAATAGCTGTGAAAAGAAGAGAAGCGAAAAGCAAAGGAGAAAAGGAAGGATATAAGCATCTGAATGCAGAGTTCCAAAGAATAGCAAGAAGAGATAAGAAAGCCTTCTTCAGCAATCAATGCAAAGAAATAGAGGAAAACAACAGAATGGGAAAGACTAGAGATCTCTTCAAGAAAATCAGAGATACCAAAGGAACATTTCATGCAAAGATGGGCTTGATAAAGGACAGAAAAATAGTATGGACCTAACAGAAGCAGAAGATATTAAGAAGAGATGGCAAGAATATACAGAAGAACTGTACAAAAAAGATCTTCATGACCCAGATAATTATGATGGTGTGATCACTGACCTAGAGCCAGACATCCTGGAATGTGAAGTCAAGTGGGCCTTAGAAAGCATCACTACAAACAAAGCTAGTGGAGGTGATAGAATTCCAGTTGAGCTATTCCAAATCCTGAAAGATGATGCTGTGAAAGTGCTGCACTCTATATGCCAGCAAATTTGGAAAACTCAGCAGTGGCCACAGGACTGGAAAAGGTCAGTTTTCATTCCAGTCCCAAAGAAAGGCAATGCCAAAGAATGCTCAAACTACCACACAATTGCACTCATCTCACACACTAGTAAAGTACTGCTCAAAATTCTCCAAGCCAGGCTTCAGCAATATGTGAACCGTGAACTTCCTGATGTTCAAGCTGGTTTTAGAAAAGGTAGAGGAACCAGAGATCTAATTGCCAACATCCGTTGGATCATGGAAAAAGCAAGAGAGTTCCAGAAAAACATCTATTTCTGCTTTATTGACTATGCCAAAGCCTTTGACTGTGTGGATCAGAATCAATGGTGGAAAATTCTGAAAGAGATGGGATTACCAGATCACCTGATCTGCCTCTCGAGAAATTTGTATGCAGGTCAGGAAGCAACAGTTAGAACTGGACATGGAACAACAGACTGGTTCCAAATAGGAACAGGAGTACATCAAGGCTGTATATTGTCACCCTGTTTATTTAACTTATATACAGAGTACATCATGAGAAACGCTGGGCTGGAAGAAGCACAAGCTGGAATCAAGATTGCCGGGAGAAATATCAATAACCTCAGATATGCAGATGACACCACCCTTATGGCAGAAAGTGAAGAGAAACTCAAAAGCCTCTTGATGAAGGTGAAAGTGGAGAGTGAAAAAGTTGGCTTGAAGCTCAACATTCAGAAAACGAAATTCATGGCATCTGGTCCCATCGCTTCATGGCAAATAGATGGGGAAACAGTGGAAACAGTGTCAGACTTTATTTTTTTGGGCTCCAAAATCACTGCAGATGATGACTGCAGCCATGAAATTAAAAGACACTTACTCCTTGGAAGGAAAGTTATGACCAACCTAGATAGCATATTCAAAAGCAGAGACATTCCTTTGCCAACAAAGGTTCGTCTAGTCAAGGCTATGGTTTTTCCAGTGGTCAGGTATGGATGTGAGAGTTGGACTGTGAAGAAAGCTGAGCGCCGAAGAATTGATGCTTTTGAACTGTGGTGTTGGAGAAGACTCTTGAGAGTCCCTTGGACTGCAAGGAGATCCAACCAGTCCATTCTGAAGGAGATCAGCCCTGGGATTTCTTTGGAAGGAATGATGCTAAAGCTGAAACTCCAGTACTTTGGCCACCTCATGCGAAGAGTTGACTCATTGGAAAAGACTCTGATGCTGGGAGGGATTGGGGGCAGGAGGAGAAGGGGACGACAGAGGATGAGATGGCTGGATGTCATCACTGACTCGATGGACGTGAGTCTGAGTGAATTCCGGGAGTTGGTGATGGACAGGGAGGCCTGGCATGCTGCGATTCATGGGGTCGCAAAGAGTCGGACACTACTGAGCGACTGATCTGATCTGATCTGATCTGAAATAGAAATAAAATCCAAAATAGCAATGTATGATTCATAACATCTAGCATCCAATGAAATATAACTATGTTGGTATATATAATACAAATATCACTACCTGAAAAGTAACAAAATTTAAAGCATAACCAATAGAAAAATCAATTAATACCTGTGGCAGATTCATTTTGATGTTTGGCAAAACTAATACAATTATGTAAAGTTTAAAATAAAATAAAATTAAAAAAAAAAGGGAGCCAGAAATAATAGAGACAAAAGTTTAAATCTGCTTTCACAAATATGCTCAGTGTTTTAAAGGAATGCACAAACTTCATGAATAAAAAAAATATAATATATTTTAAGTAACAAATAAAACCTCTAAAGCTTAAAAATATAATATTTGAAATGAAAAAAATGAAAAAATAACTATATAGGCTTAACAACATAGTAAACCCATAAGAAATAAAAATCAATGAATTTGACATAATAGTAAATATATTTAAACTGAAGTATACAGATTAAAAGACTGAAGACTGAAAAAAGACTGAAAAAATATTTTGGATCCCAAGTCACCTGTGAGACAACAATAAATGAACCAATGTATGTACTACTTGAGGTCAAAGACTGGGAGAAGAATTTTATAAAGGACAGGAAAAAAAAAGAAAAACACAGGAAGAAATAACAACCAAAATATTTCAGACTTGATAAATTAGTAGCACAAAGAAAACCACACCAGGAACCACTATAATTAAATTGTTTAAAATCAACAATTAAAAAAAATCTAAGGCAAGAAGAGAGAAAAATAACATTTTATATATGTTGAAAAATAAAGATAAAAATGACTACAGACTGCTCATTATGAAAAATACAAGACAAAGTCAATAAACTGACACATTTAAAGCAGTAAAAGAAATAAAAGTCAACAAATAATTCTATATTAAGTGAATATTTGTTTCAAAATTGAAGGTTAAATAAACACTTTTTCAGACAAGCAAAGCCTGGAGAATTTGTACCCAGCAGAGTAACACAAGAAGAAATGTTAAAAACATTAAATGTCAAATGTTAAAAAAAAAAATTCTTCAAGCTGAAGGTATACCAGATGCATACTTGGATAAAATACCTGAAATAATAGATAAATATAAAAGATCTTTTTGCTTTTAAATATTCTTTCAATGACAGTTGACTATTTAAATTTATAACAACAAAGAATAGGGCTTACATGCAGGAGGATAAATATGACAAAAATAGCACCAAGGATGAAGGGTAAATAGCACTTTACCGCTGTAAGTTCCTTACATTTTGTGTGATGTGGTGTAAAGAGCAAAGCTAAAGCAAACTATGATCCAGAGGCCAAATCTGGTCTGTGTCCTGCTTTTGTGAGGCCCACAAGCTAAACATTTCTTTTTTTGCATTTTGAAAGGGTAACAAACAGAATATACAACAGAGATCTTATGTGGCCCATGAAGCTAAAATATTGCTACTTTATTGAAAAATATCTGTCAACTACTGAGCTAGATTGTGATAGGTTAAAAATATATACTGAAAACTCTAGAAAATCTAATAAAAATATAAAGCACAGAGACATAGCCAATAAGTCAAAATAATAAAAATAAAATGAAATACTAAAAAAAATACTTTTAAAAAATTAAATTAGTTTTAAAAAAAAGAAGGAAAAAACATCTACAGCCATCTCTTCTGACCTCAGAAGCTAAGCAGGACCAGACTTCAATTAGTACTTGGATGGGAGAAGGAAAAAGGGTCAAAAGTAACAAGAAAATGACAAAAAAGTAAATAGTAAAAGGATAGATTTGAACTCAAGAGCACCATAACTGCATTAAATATGAGTAATTATATTACTCCAATTAAAAGGCATAGATTGTCCTTTTGGATAATATAGCAACACTGGATTATATTCTGTCTATTAAAATGCTACTTGAAATACAGAGATATACATATGTTAAAAACATTTTTTTAAAAAGCACAGAAAAAGATATATTATCCAAACAGAAGAAAACTGGAATGTCTATACTAACATCAGTTAATAATATTTTAAAAATTTCTGGAAAATTCTGAAAGAGATGGGAATACCAGACCACCTGATCTGCCTCCTGAGACACCTGTATGCAGGTCAGGAAGCAACAGTTAGAACTGGACATGGAACAACAGACTGGTTCCAAATGGCGAAAGGAGTACGTCAAGGTTGTATATTGTCACCCTGCTTATTTAACTTACATGCAGAGTACATCACAAGAAACGCTGGTCTGGAGGAAGCACAAGCTGGAATCAAGATTGCTGGAAGAAATATCAATAACCTCAGATATGCAAATGACACCACCCTTATGGCAGAAAGTGAAGAAGAACTAAAAAGCCTCTTGATGAAAGTGAAAGAGGAGAGTGAAAAAGTTGGCTTGAAGCTCAACATTCAGAAAACTAAGACCATGGCAATGGTCCCATTGCTTCATGGCAAATAGATGGAGAAACAGTGGCTGACTTTATTTTGGGGGCTCCCAAATCACTGCAGATGGTGATTGCAGCCATGAAATTAAAAGACACTTACTCTTTGGAAGAAAAGGTATGACCAACCTAGACAGCATATTAAAAAGCAGAGACATTACTTTGCCAACAAAGGTCCATCTAGTCAAAGCTATGATTTTTCCAGTAGTCATGTATGGATGTGAGAGTTGGACTATAAAGAAAGCTGAGCACCGAAGAATTGATCCTTTTGAACTGTGATGCTGGACAAGACTCTTGAGAGTCCCTTGGACTGCAAGGAGATCCAACCAGTCCATCCTAAAGGAGATCAGTCCTGGGTGTTCATTGGAAGGACCGATGCTGAAGCTGAAACTCCAATACTTTGGCCACCTGATGCGAAGAGCTGACCCATTTGAAAAGACTCTGATGCTGGGAAAGATTGAGGGCAGGAGAAGAAGCAGACGAAAGGGGATGAGATGGTAGGAAGGCATCACTGACTCAATGGACACGAGTTTGGGCAAACTCCAGGAGTTGGTGATGGACAGGAAGGCCTGGCATGCTGCGGTTCATGGGATCACAAAGAGTCAGACATGACTGAGCAACTGAACTGACTGATACTGACTGAAATTTAGATTTCTTTTCATGAAGTCTATAAAATAAACTTGAAAGAGACTATTCCCAGTGAAAAAAACAGATTTCAGAATGATGAAAGAGTCTACATAAAGAATTTGGGATTTAATATTGCAAATCCACATCCATTTAAAATGAGAATTTCAAAAGACATTAAGAAAAGCGTTAAAAAAAAAGTATAAATTGCAAGAATAAATAAAGACCAATTATTGTTAATCATTTCAATACTCCTCTCTCAGTGATTCATAGAATTAGCAGATAGAAAATTTATAGATATATAGCAGATCTGAACTACACTATCAGTTTGACCTAAATGACATTTATATAACATTCCACCTAACTACTAAAGAATACACATTACTTTCAAGTATTCATTGAACTTTAACTATAAAAAACATATGTTGGGCTACAAACCAAGTTTCAATAAATTTGTAACTACTGAAATCATACACAGAATATTTTTGGCCAAAACTGAACTACACCAGAAAGGAATACAACAGGATACTGGAAAATTCTTGAATATTTGAAAGTTAAACAATACAGTTTTAAACAACCTTTTTGTCAAATATCAAGAGATATTAGATAATACTTTGAACTGAATAATAATGAAAAGACAGCAACATTTATATCTAGGATAGTGCTTAAGGCAATATCTATAGTTTCACATATTTTGTTAAAAGTTTTAAAAATAATTATCTAAGCTTCTTCCTTAAGCTAGAAAAAGAAAAATAAATCAAAACAAAGCATGTAGAGGGAAGGTGTTGGAAAATTACTATGACTATTTTCAAATATATGTACACTCAGGACTTTCTGAGCAAAGAGAGCTAACACCAGGTTTAAAAGGTGACTGAATAGCAACTCCAAGAGAAAGAATTCCTAAAAGGTTTATTGTTTTAATTTTAATTGGAGGCTAATTACTTTACAATATTGGGGTGGTTTTTTCCATACATTCACATGAATCATCCATGAGTGTACATGTGTTCCCCATCCTGACCCTCCATCCCACCTCCCTCCCCATCCCATCCCTCAGGGTCATTCCAGTGCAACAGCCCTGAGGACCCTGTCTCATGCATCGAACCTGGACTCGTGATCTGTTTCACATATGATAATATACTGTTTCAATTCTATTCTCTCAAATCATCCCACCCTCACCTTCTCCCACAGAGTCCAACAGTCTGTTCTTTACATCTGTGTCTTTTTTGCTGTCTCACATATAGGGTCATTGTTACCATCTTTCTAAATTCCATGCTGCTGCTGCTGCTAAGTCACTTCAGTTGTGTCCGACTCTGTGTGACCCCATAGATGGCAGCCCACCAGGCTCTACCGTTCCCTGGGATTCTTCAGGCAAGAACACTGGAGTGGGTTGCCATCTCCTTCTCCAATGCATGAAAGTGAAAAGTGAAAGTGAAGTCGCTCAGTTTTGTCCGACCCTCAGCGACCCCATGGACTGCAGCCTACCAGGCTCCTCCATCCATGGGATTTTCCAGGCAAGAGTACTGGAGTAGGATGCCATCGCCTTCTCCATCTAAATTTCATATATATGCATTAATATACTGTATTGGTGGTTTTTTTTTTCTGACTTACTTGGCTCTGTATAATAGGTTCCAATTTCATCCACCTTATTAGAACTGATTGAAATGCATTCTTTTTAATAGCTAAGTAATATTCCATTATGTATATGTACCACTGCTTTCTTATCCATTCATCTGCCAATGTACATCTAGGTTGCTTCCATGTCCTGGCTATTATAAACAGTGCTGCGATGAACATTGGGGTACACGTGTCTCTTTCAATTCTGGTTTCCTTGGTGTATATGCCCAGCAGTGGGATTGCTGGGTCGTATGGCAGTTCTATTCTCAGTTTTTTAAAGGAATCTCCAAACTGTTCTCCATAGTGGCTGTACTAGTTTGCATTCCTACCAACAGCATAAGAGGGTTCCCTTTTCTCCACACCCTCTCCAGCATTTATTGCTTGTAGACTTTTTGATAGCAGCTATTCTGACCATCATGAGATGGTACCTCACTGTGGTTTTGATTTGCATTTTTCTGATTATGAGTGACGTTGAGCATCTTTTCATGTGTTTGTTAGCCATTTGTATGTCTTCTTTGGAGAAATGTCTGTTTAGTTCTTTAGCCCATTTTTTGATTGGGTCACTTATTTTTCTGGAATTGAGCTGCAGGAGTTGCTTGTATATTTTTGAGATTAATTCTTTGTCAGTTGCTTCATTTGCTATTATTTTCTCCCATTCTGAAGGCTGTCTTTTCACCTTGCTTATAGTTTCCTTTGTTGAGCAAAAGCTTTTAAGTTTAATTAGGTCCCATTTGTTTATTTTTGCTTTTATTTCCATTACTCTGGGAGGTGGGCCATAGAGAATCCTGCTATGATTTATGTCAGAGAGTATTTTGCCTATGTTTTCCTCTAGGAATTTTATAGTTTCTGATCTTACATTTAGATCTTTAATCCATTTTGAGTTTATTTTTGTGTATGGTGTTAAAAAGTGTTCTAGTTTCATTCTTTTACAAGTGGTTGACCAGTTTTCCCAGCACCACTTGTTAAAGAGGTTGTCTTTTCTCCATTGTATATTCTTGCCTCCTTTGTCAAAGATAAGGTGCCCATAGATGTGTGGATTTATCTTTGGGCTTTCTGTTTTGTTCCATTGATCTATGTTTCTGTCTTTATGCCAGTACCATACTGTCTTGATGACTGCAGCTTTGTAGTATAGCCTGAAGTCAGGCAGATTGACTCCTCCAGTTCCATTCTTCTTTCTCAAGATTGCTTTGGCTATTCCAGGTTTTTTGTAATTCCATACAAATTGTGAAATTATTTGTTATAATTCTCTGAAAAATACTGTTGATAACTTGATAGGGATTACATCAAATCTATAGATTGCTTTAGGTAGTATACTCATTTTCACTATATTGATTCTTCTCATTCACAAACATGGTATATTTCTCCATCTATTTGTGTCCTCTGATTTCTTTCATCAGTGTTTTATAGTTTTCTATATATAGGTCTTTTGTTTCTTTAGGTAGATATATTCCAAAGTATTTTATTCTTTTCGTTGCAGTGGTGAATGGAATTGTTTCCTTAATTTCTTTCTGTTTACTCATTGTTAGTATATAGGAATACAAGGGATTTCTGTGTGTTAATTTTATATCCTACAACTTTACTGTATTCATTGATTAGCTCTAGTAAATTTTCTGGTGGATTCTTTAGGGTAGAGGACCTATGTCAATGTAGAGGACCATGTCATCTGCAAACAGTGAGAGTTTTACTTCTTCTTTTTCCAATCTGGATTCTTTTTATTTCTTTTTCTGAGATATCTCCCCTACAGACATTAGTTTGCATTCCAGAGAACAATAAAATCTTAGAACCTTTCCCCCTACCCTCAGAGAAAATTTCTTTGCTTTACAGAGTTAAAGTCTCTCTCTCTGTCCCTCTTTCAGTCTCTGTCTCTCCCTCTCTTCCTTCCATCCCTCTTTTTCTCATCCTCTCTTCTTGGAAGGAAGAGGAACAGATATGTCATCTGCCTCATATAACTTCCCAAAGCCAAAATTTCAGAGTTCCTCTCTTGTGCTCTTGTGCATTGTATGCAAAAGCAACATCTGCCTTCATTGTTTTGCCCCACAGAAACGGATATGGAGGATCAATACAAGATGTTTTGTCAATAATTAAAAGTCTGGCTTTAGATTCTGACCCAGAGCTAAACTAAACTAAAAGCTGGTCTTTTAAAAGATCAATAAAATTGATAATCCATTATATAGACTGATCAAAAATACAGAAAACACAAAATATATCAGGAATGAAAGAGATGCATTATTACAGATACAGAATGATAAATTGAAGTATGTACATAAAATTACTGAGAAAAATTAAAGAAGACCTAAATAAATGAAGAAAGATATAATATTCATAAATTGAATGTGTCAATTATTAAAGTAAAAATTATCCCCCAGATTATTGTAAAGATTAATGGAATTCAAATCAAATTTCAAAAAGTTGTATATCTAGGAACTATCAACTTTCTTCTAATAATTATATAGACAGGTAAAAATTTACACTAGTCAAGATATTTAGGAAAAGAAAAGAAAAATTAGGAGTTACAGTATTAAACTTTATGACAATATAAAACTGTAGAAAAAGACAATGTGTTAATGGTGATATGTATGCTGTGCTAAGTCACTTCAGTCAGGTCCAACTCTTTTGCAACCCTATGAACTGTAGCCCACTAGGCTCCTTAGACTATGAGATTCTTCAGCAAGGATACTGGAGTGGGTTGCCATGCCCTCTTCCAGGGGATTTTCCTGACCCAATTCAAACCCAAGGATTGAATCCATGTCTTATGCAACTCCTGTACTGGAGGCAGATTTTTACTACTGAGCCACCAGGGAAGCCCAATGGTGGTATAGAGCTATATGGTGGTATGGAGATAGTCAGTGATGCTATCTAAACATCTCATCCTCTGCTGCTTCCTTCTCCCCTTGCCCTCAATCTTTCCCAGCATCAGGGTCTTTTCCAATTAGCCAGCTCTTCACATCAGGTGGCCAAAGTATTGGGAGGTTCAGCTTCAACATCAGTCCTTCCAACGCATATTCAGGGTTGATTTCCATTAGGGCTGACTGGTTTGATCTTCTTGCAGTCCAAGGGACTCTCAAGAGTCTTCCCCAGCTCCACAGCACAAAAGCATCAATTCTTCAGCACTCAGCCTTCTTTATGGTCCAACTCTCACATCCATATATGACTTGTCTAAGTTTTTACAGCTTTCCTTACAAGGAGCAAGTGTCTTTTAATTTCACAGCTGCAGTCACCATTTGCAGTAATTTTGGAGCCCGAGAAAATAAAATCTGTCACTGTTTCCACTTTTTCCCCATCTATTTGCCATGAAGTGATGCCATGAAGGGAGCAGATGCCATGATTTTAGTTTTTTGAATATTGAGTTTAAGCAAGCTTTTTCACTCTCCTCTTTCACCCTCATCAAGAGGCTCTTTAGTTCCTCTTCTGTTTCTGCCATTAGAATGATATCATCTGCATATCTGAGGTTGTTGATATTTCTCTTTGAAATCTCAAGTCCAGCTTTTGATTCATTCAGCTTGGCATTTTGCATGACGCACTCTGCATGGATGTTAGTTCACAATTATCAGGTGGCTCAGTGGTAAAGAATCCATTTGCCAAGCAAGAGACATGGGTTCAACCCCTGGAGGAGGAAATGGCAATCCATTTCACTACTCTTGCCTGGAGAATCCCATTGACAGAGGAGCCTGGCAGGCTACAGTCCATGTGGCTGCAAAAGTGTTGGATATGACTTAGCCACTAAACATACACACGTGAATAATACATTAATTTGGCAAGTTCCTTGCGGTCCATTCTCTCCCTAAAGTCCCAGAGGCATCCAAGTTTTTGATTCTTGTATTTGTTGATCCCACCCCCTTATTTCTATGTTTTTTTTTTAATAGAATTACATTATCATTTCAGATTTTGAGCTTCCAAGATCTAAAGTACTTTAAATACTCGATTTGGAGATGTTTCTTATATTAATTGAAATGAAGATGTCAGTAGAAGTTTAGTTAATTCTTTAAATTGCTTTTTACTGTGTTGCTTAGTAAAATGTTAAAATGTATATCCATTCAAAATCTACTGTCCCTGGGAAAGACTAAATGTTCCACAGCTATGGAGAAAATATGAGGATGTCTCTAAACCTACAATTGTAGAAGGAATCCTGCCAATTCTAGAGTCTAGCACATCTCAGGTACTCTGTGAGAACCTCAAGAAGGCATTTGACTCAGCATCAGTATCTGGATTCTCTTCTGTGTAGCATGAAACACTTACACCTCTTATGAGTGTAGTAGAAGAGCATAAATAAGCACCTATCTCTTTTATGAATCTCTAGGAGGCTGCAACATTGGAGAAACCCACATCTACATTTACTTTGTAAGGCTAGAATTCCCCTTACAGTTTTATTCTGGAAATGAACTTTCTACGTTGATTCTTTGGAAAGTGGGTCATGAAGGAAAAAGCATTGGTCTGGTTTCATTCTAACTGAGACTTAAATCCTGATCCCCCACTTATTGGGGCTTCCCTGGTGGCTCAGTAGTAAAGAACCTGCCTGCAATGCAGGAGCCCCAGGTTCAATCCCTGGCTTGGGAAGGTCCCATGGAGGAGGGCATGACAACCCACTCCAGTATTCTAGCCTAGAGAATTCCATGGACAGAGGAGCCTGGCAGGCTTCAGTCCATAGGGCTGCACAGAGTTGGACATGACTGAAGCAACTAAGCAGCAGCAGCAGCCCCCACTTTCAGTAAAATGACTTCAACAAAGGATTTAATCTTTCTGAGCCATGATTTTTTTCCCACCTGTATGTGTAAATTCCAATCTTAAATGTTACAATCAAATTAAATAACATACACAAGGAGGCTGGCACAAGGTAAATGTTCATTAAATGGTTATGGTTTCATCAGGGCTCCCCAGGTGGCAATAGTGGTAAAGAACCCACTTGCCAATGCAGGAGATGCAGCTTTTTTCCCTGGGTCAGGAAGATACCCTGGAGAAGGAAATGGGAATACACTCTGGTATTCTTGTCTGAGAGACCCAATAGACAGAGGAGTCGGGAAGGCTACAGTCCATAGGGTTGCAAAGAGCTGGACACAACTAAAGTGACTTAGTATGCACACACATGGCTTTACCCACAGTTCCTTATAGACCCTGGGATAGTCTAGCATCTTCTTGGTATGAGGTGAAGACTATATAAGCAGTAAGCCTTTGAATTGTAATATGTTATTTAAAGCAAGATCACATTGCAAGGTAGAAATATTTTATAAGAATTTCCCATTTCAATTCATTTCAGTCTCTCAGTTGTGTCCAACTCTTTGTGACCCCATGGACTGCAGCACGCCAGGCCTCCCTGTCCATCACCAACTCCCGGAGTTTACCCAAACTCATGTCCATTGAGTCAGTGATGCCATCCAACCATCTCATCCCCTGTCGTCCCCTTCTCCTCCTGCCCTCAATCTTTCCCAACATCAGGGTCTTTTCAAATGGGTCAGCTCTTTGCATCAGGTGGCCAAAATATCAGAGTTTCAGCTTCAGCATCAGTCCTTCCAATGAACACCCAGGACTGATCTCCTTTAGGATGGACTGGTTGGATCTCCTTGCAGTCTAAGGGACTCTCAAGAGTCTTGTCCAGCATCACAGTTCAAAAGCATCAATTCTTTGGCACTTGGCTTTCTTTATAGTCCCACTCTCACATCCATACATAACTATTGGAAAAACCATAGCCTTGACTAGATAGACCTTTGTTGGCAAAGTAATGTCTCTGCTTTTTAATATGCTGTCTAGGTTGGTCATAACTTTGCTTCCAAGGAGTAAGCATCTTTTAATTTCATGGTTGCAATCGCCATCTGCAGTGATTTGGGATCCCCCAAAAATAAAGTCTGACACTCTTTCTCCATCTATTTGCCATGAAGCAATGAGACCAGATGCCTGATCTTAGTTTTCTGAATGTTGAGCTTTAATAAAGCCAACTTTTTCACTCTCCTCTTTCGCTTTCATCAAGAGGCTCTTTAGTTCCTCTTCACTTTCTGCCATAAGGGTGGTGTCATCTGCATATCTGAGGTTATTGATATTTCTCCTGGCAATCTTGATTCCAGCTTGTGCTTCCTCCAGCCCAGCGTTTCTCATGATGTACTCTGCATAGAAGTTAAATAAGCAGGGTGACAATATACAACCTTGACGTACTCCTTTTCCTATTTGGAACCAGTCTGTCGTTCCATGTCCAGTTCTAACTGTTGCTTCCTGACCTGCATACAGATTTCTCAAGAGGCAGGTCAGGTGGTCTGGTATTCCCATCTCTTTCAGAATTTTCCACAGTTTGTTGTGATCCATACAGTCAAAGGCTTTGGCATAGTCAATAAAGCAGAAATAGATGTCTTTCTGGAACTCTCTTGCTTTTTAGATGATCCAGTGGATGTTGGCAGTTTGATCTCTGGTTCCTCTGCCTTTTCTAAAACCAGCTTGAACATCTGAAAATTCACGATTCATGTATTGCTGAAGCCTGACTTGGACAATTTTGAGCAGTACTTTACTAGCGTGTGAGATGAGTGCAATTGTGTGGTAGTTTGAGCATTCTTTGGCATTGCCTTTCTTTGGGATTGGGATGAAAACTGAGCTTTTCCAGTTCTGTGGCCATTGCTGAGTTTCCAAATTTGCTGGCATATTGAGTGTAGCACTTTCACAGCATCATCTTTTATGATTACAAATAGCTCAACTGGAATTCCATCACCTCCACTAGCTTTGTTTGCAGTGATGCTTCCTAAGGCCCACTTGACTTCACATTCCAGGATGTCTGGCTCTAGGTGAGTGTGAGTGATCACACCATCATGATTATCTGGGTCATGAAGATTTTTTTGTACAGTTCTTCTGTGTATTATTGCCACCTCTTCTTAATATCTTCTGCTTCTGTTAGGTCCATACCATTTCTGTCCTTTATCGAGCCCATCTTTGCATGAAATGTTCCCTTGGTATTTCTAATTTTCTTGAAGAGATCTCTAGTCTTTCCCATTATATTTTTCCCCTATTTCTTTGCATTGATCACTGAGGAAGGCTTTCTTATCTCTCCATGCTATTCTTTGGAACTCTGCATTCAAATGGGTATATCTTTCCTTTTCTCCTTTGCTTTTTGTTTCTCTTTTCACAGCTATTTGTAAGGCCTCCTCAGACAGCCATTTTGCTTTTTTGCATTTCTTTGTCTTGGGGTTATTATCAACATTTTCCCTCTATTTTTAACCTGGTTTTAACTTTTTAGGATTTTATGGATAAGTAAGTACCTGCTTAGTCTCTGCAGTTAGCGTGAATCACTATTTGAATTCTAAACTCTAATAACTGGGAGAAGATATTATTCTTCTCCCCTTCAGTTGAATAAGCATTACTTTCTCAAAAGTGCTGAGGAGATCATGGGGATTCAAGCCCTTTATCCATTGAGTTGCCTCATGCTGAGGAGAGAAAGGTGGACTTTTCTAACAAGTATGATCTCCTAGCCAAATGGCTTGGCTATTCTATCTAGGGCTGTTCCTGCCACTGCCAAATTTACTAGAATAATTACTTCCTGTTCTTAGGTACTGGCTCCTTCTAACAGAGCAATGGAGATCAAAGGCCAGTCCTGCAAAGACGTAAGACCATCAGTATCTCCTTGATTGTAGTGGTCTCTCAGGTTCCTTAAGAGATTTCCTGTAAGCAGTCTCTCAACTCAAATATATAAGGGTTTTACAACAGCTCCAAGTTCTTATATGGGACACAGGAAGCATACACCAAGATGAAACAACCCACAGTTTCACACTGGTGTCCGAGATGGATAGAGAAACCACTTTTAATAATATTCCAGAAATATTCTTCATGTAAGGCTGTGATTAAGATTCATCTCTCTAACCCATAGAGAACAATAAATGCTGTGCTTCTGACATGGAGAATGCTAAAATGCCAGATACTTTCTGCTTGAAATAAGATATTTCCACATAGGATTTTTCTTACATACATCAAATTAGGAAATGGGAATGCTTTTTCAAGATTTTTACATTGTGTCTTATCAAGTGAAATTCTATGGTGGTTCCGAACAAAAATAGCATTTTATCATTTCCTCTTCAATATTATACTAACCATTTTCTATTAAAGTCAAAGCTGCCTTTAATTTCAGGTACCATTTAAAATCGCAAGAATACAAATATTTGTTTGGATATTGAAGAAAGAACTGTGTAAGATTCAAACTCTTCTTTCTTTCAGTTGTGCTAAATATGTGCTAAGAATGTGACATAATCTCCAATCATTACTTGAAACTAGTAGGAATTAATAGCAAGCAAAAATTTTGTTACAGCCTGGAAATTTGAATATAAAGAGAATAATAGTAGAGGTACCTACAGACTCATCAGATCCCTAAACTAAACCATCCTGTTCAAAAAGCATTACAGAGCAGGTAGTTTTAAGTTATTTTAAAAACTGGACATAGAATTTAACTTTCTGACATGCTGTGAAGTTCTTCCCTCTAATTAGCATAAATTCTACCTTACTGCAGTTTTAGCTCACCTTCTGCAGTTTGATCCTTTGTGATCAGGAAGAACAGCTGGTCTCCATCATCCTTACAATAACCATTCATATTCCCAAAGTTATATCACCCTTGGGTTTCCTCTTCTCCCGGCTAAAAAGCCCAGTTCCTTTAACCTTTTCTCAGAGGTCCTATTTTTCAGCCATTTCATCATTTTTGTTGATTGCCTCTGGACTCTCTCCAATCTCTGTATCTCCTGTCAGTTGTGCTTCTCTCAGACTAGAGCAGAAGTTGATGATCTAAGGTAAGACCTTATCACTGCCAAATATACAGAAAGGATTACTTCCTGTTCTTACAGCTCAGCTTCCACTAACAGAACAATAGGGATCAAAAGCCAGACCCTCAGAAAACCCAAGCTACCTTTCTATTCCTATTGCTACCCTTACCCTCTGCCCTCACACTTTTTGCAATAGAGAAATTATGAAAAGGGGCAAGTGAGGCTTCAAAGACATAACCCCCTTAAATTCAGCATCTTTTCTCTCTCATGCCTCCCACTCCTATCTCTGATCTTGTCAGGACATCTCTTGCCAGCCTCTGAACATTTACAAATTCATGTCAACAGCTTTTGGAGCTTTTCCCCACCCTGTGCTCCCCTGTCCAAGATTCTGAGAGCTCAAAAGACATCTCTCTTTATCTCCCTCTCTTTCTCCAAACTCCCAACACACTAGAGTGTCTTTCAGTACAAATAAAAGAAATCCAGCTCAAGTCATTGATAATAATAGAGAGATGCCTATATTTTTCAGTTTTGCATATTTGTAAAGTTTATATAAATGTTATCATAATATATATTTTTATTTTTCTGTAACTTGCTATCTTCAATCATATTACGCTCATGTGTGTTAACTATGTAAATGCCTATAGCTGAGATTCAGTTTTTTTCCACTTCTGTTTAGTGTTACAATATAGGTTTTTGCTGCTGTTGGATTAAATTGTCAATGAACAATTAGATTATTTCCAGATTTTTTTCTGTTATTTTAAGCAAAGTTGTTATGAAAATTTTAAACATATTTCCATATGCATTTGTACAAGGTTTTTCCTAGGGTATATCCCCGGGAATGGAACTGCTGAGTCATTAAGTATGTACATATTCAGCTTTAATAGATGTTTAATAATTTTTCAAAATGGTAGTAATAATTATAATTTACATTTCCACTGGCAGTATGTAAGAGTGCCTATTGCTTTACTTCAACATTTTTTATCTGATTTTTAAATTTTGCACATCTAGTATGTACTAAATGATATTCCACTGTGGTTTTATTGTCCCTGGTGAGTAAGACTGAGAGTCTTTAATATATTTATTAGAAAATGTGCTTTATGTATTTTCTTGTTCACCTATTTATCAAGTTGTTTATCTCTCGTCTTGATTTATATAGGTTTTATGTGTGTGTGTGTCTGGGTGTGTTCTAGATATTAGTCTTTTATCTGATATATATGTTGCAAAATATCAAAATAGCTTACCTTTTATTTTATCTATTTTCTTTAGTTAACAGAGTTCTTAATGTGGCAGTATTTTTTTCATTATGCTTTTAGAATCTTTAAGAACTCTTTCCCTAACTCAATATTGCAAAGATATGCAGTTACATTTTCTTTTTAAGTCTTAAAGTTTTAGTTTCACATTTAAATTGTTAATTTACCTGGTATTAATTTGAATATGATATGAGTTAGGAATCCAGTTTAAATTTTTATACACAGGTATTTAATGTTCACAATACCACTTATCCATGTATGCTAAGTTGCTTCAATTGTGGGCAACTCTTTGCGATCATATGGATAATAGCCCTCTAGGCTCCTCTGTCCATGGGGATTCTCCAGGTAAGAATACTGGAGTGGGTTGTCATGGCTTCCTCCAGGAGATCTGCCCCACTCAGGGATGGAACCATCTCTTAAGTCTCTTGCATTGGCAGGCGGGTTCTTTATCACTAGCGCCATCTGGGAAGCTCCAACAGTACGACTTATTAACCCATTTATCTTCAGTGGCAGTTCTGACATATATACGTGGACTTTATTTTAGACCTCTATGACCAACCTAGATAGCATATTGAAAACCAGAGACATTACTTTGCCAACAAAGGTCCGTCTAGTCAAGGCTATGGTTTTCCCAGTGGTCATGTATGGATGTGAGAGTTGGACTGTGAAGAAGCCTGAGCGCTGAAGAATTGATGCTTTTGAACTGTGGTGTTGGAGAAGACTCTTGAGAGTCCCTTGGACTGCAAGGAGATCCAACCAGTCCATTCTGAAGGAGATCAGCCCTGGGATTTCTTGGGAAGAAATGATGCTAAAGCTGAAACTCCAGTTCTTTGGCCACCTCATGCGAAGAGTTGACTCATTGGAAAAGGCTCTGATGCTGGGAGGGATTAGGGGCAGGAGGAGAAGGGGACGACAGAGGATGAGATGGCTGGATGGCATCACTGACTCAATGGACGTGAGTCTGAGTGAACTCCGGGAGTTGGTGATGGACAGGGAGGCCTGGCGTGCTGCAATTCATGGGATCGCAAAGAGTCGGACACGATTGAGTGACTGACCTGAGCTGAACTGATTCTGTTCTTTTGATATTCTGTCTATTTAAATATCAATGCCACACTGTCTCAGTTTCTTTAGCAAGTTTTTTCACACTGTCTTCTTTGAAAATGCCTGGGTTTTTCTTGGCCCTTTGCTCATCCACATAAACTTTAAATCCCACTTGTCAAACTACACACCCAGATACACACACACAAACACACACAAATAGCCCCGTTGCTATTTTCACTGGAAATGCATGCATTTAGAGATAAATTTATGGACAATTGATACATCTTTAAGCTGTTGAATCATTCAGTCCATGAACGCAGTATTATAGACCTTTCCATTCACTGGAAAGACCTTTATGCTCTTTCTGCTTTCATGTCTTTCACTAAGTTTTTATAATGGCCTCATTAATGGTTTGAATATCTTCTTTTGTATTGTTCCTAGACATTTTACTATTTTGTGAACATACTAAATGTTTTTAAATTATGTTACCTTTATTAATGGTTTGTTGCTGGTATATAAAAATACAATTGAGTCTTCAGCTTTTATTCATCAAATTTGCTAAACTCTTAATAATCTTAATTACTCTGCATTCTTTTTTTATTTTGTTTCAATAACTGTACCATTTACACATAAAAGTTCTTATTTACAATTCCTTTAAATTTAATTTCTTATTGTCCCGTTACTATACTGCTTAAGAACTCCAGGAAAATTCTAGGAAAAAAATGTCAATAGGATGCATTCTTTTCCTCCTACTGATATTAAAGTTTTATTATCAATTATATTGGCTGTAAGAATTTCTGTAAGTACTATAATATTTCCATATATTCCTAGTGTTTCAAGAAAATTTTAATATCAAGTATCAGTACGAATTTTATTAAATACCATTTCTGCATCTGAGATAATAATTTTTCTTTTTTATTTATTTATATAATCTGGTTAGTTACATTTATAGTTTTTCTAACATTAAACGAGTATTCCTGAGGAAACCAGTTTGGCCATGATGTATTGTCTTTTTCATGGATTGCTGAATTTGTTTTACTGATGTTTTGTTAACATACTTTAATCTATGTTCATAAAATATATTGGTCAACAATTTAAAATTTTTTTCTTGTCTGGTTTTTGCATCAGTGTTATATTTGCCTTATAAAATAAATTTTACAGTGGATCTTCTACTTTTTCTATTCTCTGGAAGATGTTTGTTACACTGAAACCTATTTCTTGAGTATGTGTACAATCTCAGTTATAAACTGATTTTTCTTATTATTTTGGAGAAGGAAATGGCAACCCACTCCAGTGTTCTTGCCTGGAGAATCCCAGGGACGGGGGAGCCCAGTAGGCTGCCGTCTATGGGGTCGCATAGACTTATTATTTTAGGGACACATAACTACCAATTCTATTTAAAATTGCAGAACTAGTATTGTACACTGTATTAATTTTGCTTAATTATACTTTTTGAGAACTTGCCTGTTTTATCTAAACTTTAAAATTTATTTGCATACAATTGATCATGAACATGAAAGTTGCTCAGTCGTGTCCCACTCTTTGCAACCCCACGGACTATATAGTCTGTATAGTCCATGGAATTCTCCTGGCCAGAATACTGGAGTGGGTAAGCTTTCCCTTCTTCAGGGGATCTTCCCAACCCAGGGGTCAAATCCAGGTCTCCTGCATTGCAGACAGATACTTTACCAGCTGAGCCACAAGGGAAGCCCAAGAATACAGGAGTGGGTAGCCTATCCCTTCTCCAGCAGATTTTCTCTACCCAGAAATCAACCCAGGGTCTCCTGCATTGCAGGCAGATTCTTTAACAACTGAACTATCAGGGAAGCCCAAAATTGATGATAATATTCTCATTATATTTTAATGTCTGCCACATCTGCTACTTGGTCAACAGTTTTCCTTAATGCTTTTGATGTGTCTCCTTTTTTTTAAATCTTGATTAGTGTTTATATTTTATAGATTTTTCCAAAGAACGTAGTTTTGACTGTATTGAACCTCTATTTTATCTGTTCCAGTATATACTATTATTGGCATTATTTCCTTCTTTTGCTTCCTTTTGCAAAAAAATTCCTTTAATTCCTAAAGTTAGACACTTAAACTCCTTGATTTTTAGCCTTTAAAAAAAATCATTTAAATCAATATATGGCCCCTTAATCCTCCTTAATTGCACAAGAGAAATGGTAATACCAGGGTTGCCTTTTATCATTCAGTTCTAAGTTCTAATCCCTTTATGGTTTCTTTTTTGATCCATAAATTATTTAGAAGTGGGTTTTTTAATTTTCAAATATTAAGTTTTTATACATTAGTTTTTATCATTATGTATAGCTTACTTGGCCTGTGGTCATAAACTGCACAATAATAGTGTTTTTTAATTTACTGAGACTGCTTTCTGGCAGAGTAGATGGTCCACTGCCGAAAAAGTACAAGCTTGAAAAGAATGTTGTGCTCCAATTATTGAGACTTAGTGCTCTACACACATTGAGGTTGTTTGCTATGTTGTTCAAATTTTCTCCATTCTTACTAACTTTTGTCTGCTAAATCTATCAATAACCCAGAGGAGAACCAAAACCTTTTATTATGTCACATTTTCTAATAGTTTATTATTTACTTGATGGATATAGTTTGAGACTGTTATTAAACAGGAATAAGTAATTTCTATTGAGTTAAAATGTTTATCATTACAGAGTGATGTTATCTGCCTCCGGTAATGTTTTCTGCTTTAATTTTTAATTTGTCTGATACAAATACATCATTACTAGCTTACATGTTAACATTATTGTGTTGTGTCCTTTTCTAGCTATTACTATGAACTATTTTTTTTCAGTTTGCAATTATATTCATTTTTTTCAGCTTGCAATTATAAACATGTGTATATTATATAATTCAATAATTTTATATATATATATATATACTGATATATATATCAGTTCAGTCGCTCAGTCGTGTCCAACTCTTTGCAACCCCATGGACAGCAGCACTCCAGGCCTCCATGTCCATCACCAATTCCCAGTTACTCAAACTTATGTTCATTGAGGCAGTGATGCCATCCAACCATCTCATCCTCTGTTATTTCCTTCTCCTCCTGCCTTAAATCTTTCCCAGCATCAGGGTCTGTTCCAATGAGTCACTCCTGCACATCAGGTGGCCAAAGTATCAGAGTTTCAGCTTCAGCATCGGTCTTCCAAAGAATATTCAGGACTGATCTCCTTTAGGATGGACTGGTTGGATCTCCTTGCAGTCCAAGGGACTCTCAAGAGTCTTCTCCAGCACCACAGTTCAGAAGCATCAATTCTTCAGCACTCAGCTTCCTTTATGGTCCAACTCTCACATCTATACATGACTACTGGAAAAACCATAGCCTTTACTAGACAGACCGTTCTTGGCAAAGTAATGTCTCTGCTTTTTAATATGCTGTCTAGGATGGCCAAAACTTTTCTTCCAAGGAGCAAGCATCTTTTAATTTCACGGCTGCAGTCACCATCTAAAGTGATTTTGGAGCCCCCCAGAATAAAGTCTCTCACTGTTTCCATTGCTTCCCCATCTATTTCCCATGAAGTGATGGGACCAGATGCCATAATCTTAGTTTTCTGAATGTTGAGCTTTAAGCCAACTTTTTCACTCTCCTCTTTCACTTTCATAAAAATGATCTTTAGTTCTTCACTTTCTGCCATAAGGGTGGTGTCATCTGCATATCTGAGGTAACTGATATTTCTCCCAGCAATCTTGATTCCAGTTTGTGCTTCTTCCAGCCCAACATTTCACATGATGTACTCTGCATATAAGTTAAATAAGCAGGGTGACAATATACAGCCTTGACATACTCCTTTCCATATTTGGAACCAGTCTGTTGTTCCATGTCCAGTTCTAACTGTTGCTTCCTGACCTGCACACAGGTTTCTCAAGATGTAGGTCAGGTGGTCTGGTATTTTCATCTCTTTCAGAATTTTCCACAGTTTGTTGTGATCCACACAGTCAAAGGCTTTGGCATAGTCAATAAAGCAGAAATAGATGTTTTTCTGGAATTCTCTTGCTTTTTCAATGATCCAGCAGATGTTGGCAATTTGATCTCTGGCTCCTCTGCCTTTTCTACATCCAGCTTGAACATCTGGAAGTTCATGTACTACTGAAGCCTGGCTTGGAGAATTTTGAACATTACTTATATATATATTAAATAATTTTATATATAGATAATTAAATTCAATCTGATAATAATCTTTTCTCTTAGCTAAAAATACACCAGTTTAAAATTACTGTGCAAACTAGTATGTTTGAATGTATTTATGATATCTTATTTTTGCTTTCTAATTTATCCCAATATTTTCTTCATCATTTTTTCTCATTTCTTTCATAGAATTTTTGCTTAAATCACATTTTGTATTTCTTTTCTGCACATTTATCATGGCATCTATGTATTAAGATTTTTTTATATGACTAGAAACAGTGGGTAAAGATTCATACCATTTCATATGGTTATTGGCTATTTAGAAATCTTCCTTGGATAAATGTTTATTCAAGTCCTTTGCCTATTTTTGAATTGGGTTGTTTGTTTTAACACTGTTGTTGAGTGATAGGAGTTCCTTATATAGTCTAGACATTAATCCCTTACCAGATATATGATTGGAAAATATTTAATCCCGTTATATGAGTGGTTTTTGACTTAGTTTGTAGTGTCTTTGATAAACAAAAGTTTTTAAATTTTGACAAAGTCCAAGTTATCGATTTTTTGTCCCATTCCTTGTGCTTTGGTGTCATATCTAAGAAATCATGGCCAAATACAACGTTATAAAGTTTTTTCCCTAGTTTTCTTCTAAGTACTTTAGTTTTAGCTCTTACATTTAGGTCTTTGACCCATTTATGGTGTATGGTGTAAATTAAAGTCCAAGTTCATTCTTTTCATGTAAATATCTAGTTTACATAGCACTATTTTGGGAAGACCATCTTTTAGCATTGTGCCAATCTTTTTTTTTTTTTTTTCTTTCACATGGTCATGAAGACTTTCTTCCATGTTTACTACCAAAAGTGGTATATTTTACATTTTATGTTTAGGTTTATGATTTCTTTTGAATTGCTTTTTCTATAAGCTATGAGATGTGGGTGGAGGTTAATTTTATTCCACATAGATGGCCAGTTTTTTCCCACACTATTTGTTGGAAAGGTTTACTTTTCTCCACTGATTTGTCCTGATCTCTTGGTCAAAATTAATTGACCACAGAAGAGTAGGGCACTTTTTTGGACCCTCTATCCTTAAGATTTTCTTTCATTCTTTATCTTGATTACTATAGCTTGATTACAGTAAGTCTTGAAATGAGGCATTTTAAGTACTCCAACTTAGTTCTTTTCAAGCATTAGTTCTTTTCTAGCATTATTTGGCTATTCCAGGTTCTTTGAAAGTCTATGTAGATTTTAAAAGCAGCATGTCAGTTTCTACTGAAAATCTTCCTAGATTTTGTTTGGGATTGCATTGAATTTAGAGATCAATTTTTAAAAATATTTCTAATATTACCACAATCCTTAATCATAATATATCTCTGTATTTATTTTAAAATTTAATTTCTCTTAGCGGTGTTTTGTTATCTTCAATGCACAAGTCTTACACATATTTGTTAAATGTATCCCTAAGTATATTGTGCATTTTTTGATGCTAATGTAAATAGTATTTTTAAAATATTTTTCAATTGCAATTATATGAAAATACAGCTAAGTTTTGGTCATTGAGCTTTACAAAGATTAGGTATTGGACATAAAGTAGTTACTCATAGAAACAGTTCCAAATGTTCTTCAGAGTTCCATTGCCTCTAGTGCTAAATACTAAGTTGTTTATATCTCAGGTAAAACTCTACCACGCAAGTCAGTAATCTAGCAAATCATGGTGAGCTAAGTTAACTTAAAAATGTCTAGTTTTTATTTTGCTTTCTGCAAGTAACTTAACTGCCTGCAAAAAAAAAAAAAAAAAAAGTTCAAGATTATTTAAGGAGAAACAACAAAATCCAGACACTCAACATTTTAACACTGACAACCAAAATTTTCTAAAAGGAGGAAGAAGCAGAAAGATGTAATCTATTAAACAGGAAGAAAAAAAATCAGAAAATAGAATAAGACAAAAATTAGAAATCTAATAGAATTAGCATATAAAAACTTTGAAAAATGTAAAAATATTTAAAGCAAAAGATTAAGACAAATCAGGATAGAAAAGCAAGATATTTAAAAACAAATGAAAATTCTAGAATAAAGACAAGGTCAACTTGAATATATAGCAATAGAAATTTTCATGTTTAACTTTGCATTATTCATTTCTTGAATTTTCAGTTGTTTTCTTTCAATAGTTTCCATTTGTCTGTTGAGATTCTCCATTTATATCCTCATTATATTTATGCTTTCTTTGAAACCTTGACTACATTAAGACTTCCCTGGTGGCTCAGATGGTTAAGTATCTGACTGCAATGCAGGAGACCTAGGTTCGATCCCTGGGTTGGGAAGATCCCCTGGAGAAGGAAATGGCAACCTATTCCTGTATTCTTGCCTGGAGAATCCCCATGGACAGAGGAGACTGGTGGACTTCAGTCCATGGAGTCACAAAGAGTAGGACACAACTGAGCGACTAAGCACATTTGATTGCTATTTTCATCATCTCTCTCTTTCTAGTGTGTTTTTATGGGTTATGGTCCACAGCTTCCTAACTCTTCTTTCCCATGTCTAGTATTATTTTATTGAGTGATGGAAATTATGATTTTTATACTGTTATGTAGTTAATTTAATTCTTTAAATGCATCTTTGTAAAATTTCTTACGATAGGTCTGGATCTGGCATAGCCCTGGAAATAAGGAGTAGCCCTTCTGGGGTTTCTGTTGAATACCTCAGGTAGGCAATAATGTCTGTGCTCTCTAACTATGAAACTTAAACATTGTTTAGCTCAGTTTTGTTTGAAACTTTATTTGAAAATATCAGCTAAGATATTTTGTTAGCAATTGTTCTTTGCCCGGTAGTTCTTTGAGTGATCTCATGGAGTCTTGCCCTGTGTATGATCATCATAGTATTATACCAAAGACCCAATAAAGGCCTGTATAAGTATTTTGGGATTCCTTTCCTGTTGAGCTACTTCAAATCCTAAAAGATGATGCTGTCAAAGTGCTGCACTCAATATTCCATTAACTTTGGAAAACTCAGCAGTGACCACAGGACTGGAAAAAGTCAGTTTTCATTCCAATCCCAAAGAAAGGCAATGCCAAAGAATGCTCAAACTACCACACAATTGCACTCATCTCACACACTAGCAAAGTAATGCTCAAAATTCTCCAAGCCAGGCTTCAACAGCATATGAATAGTGAACTTCCAGATCTGTATGCAGGTCAAGAAGCAACGTTTAGAACTGGATATGAATCAATAGACTGGTTCCAAATCAGGAAAGGAGTATGTCAAGGCTGTATATTGTCACCTTGCTTATTTAACTTATATGCAGAGTACATCATGAGAAATGCTGGGGTGGACAAAGCACTAACTGGAATCAAGATTGCCGGGAGAAATATCAATAACCTCAGATATGCAGATGACACCACCCTTATGGCAGAAAGTGAAGAAGAACTAAAGATCATCTTGATGAAAGTAAAAGAGACTGAAAAAGTTGACTTAAAACTCAACATTCTGAAAACTAAGATCATGGCATCTGGTCCCATCACTTCATGGAAAATAGATGGGGAAACAGTGGAAACAGTGACCCACTCTATTTTGGGGGCCTCCAAAATCACTGCAGGTGGTGAATGCAGCCATGAAATTAAAAGATGCTTGCACCTTGGAAGAAAAGTTATGACCAACATAGACAGCATATTCAAAAGCAGAGACACTACTTTGCCAAGAAAGGTCTATCTAGTCAAAGCTATGATTTTTCCAGTAGTCATGTATGGATGTGAGAGTTGGACTATAAAGGAAGCTGAATGCCAAAGAATTGATGCTTTTGAACTGTGGTGTTGGAGAAGACTCTTGAGAGTCCCTTGGACTGCAAGGAGATCCATCTAGTCCATCCTAAAGGAAATCAGTCCTGAATATTCATTGGAAGGACTGATGTTGAATCTGAAACTCCAGTACTTTGGCCACCTGATGTGAAGGAGTGACTCATTGGAACAGACCCTGATGCTGGGAAAGATTGATGGCAGGAAGAGAAGGAGACGACTGAGGATGAGATGGTTGGATGGCATCACCGACTCAATGGATATGAGTTTGAGTAAACTCCGGGAGTTGGTGATGGACAGGGAGGCCTGGCGTGCTACTGTTCATGAGGTCACAAAGAGTCAGACATGACTGAGCAACTGAACTGAACTTCCTGCATAGCGTTTTTTTCTCTCTGGTATTCTGCCTCACAATTCTAACTGCTTCAGTAGCGCTGAACAATGACCTCGTTCCACTCAATTCGGTGAAACTGCTGTGCTTGAGTTGAGTTCTTCTTCTCTGCACTGCAAGCTAGAAAATGCCCTCCAGACAGAAAATGTGAGCAGTCCTGGTATTCATCTTGCTTATTTCCCTTTCCTCGTGAATCGCAGTCTTGCACTTTGTTTCCAACATCTAAAAATGATTATAAGATATATATTTGCCAAGTATTATAGTTGTTTACTCTGGGAAGGCTAGCCTGTTCCTAGCTACATGTCTATATCTAATTCTTAGGTTGATCTGACTTGTGTTCTGTACCTGGACTGCTTTTTATTTACTATTTGCCAAATTTGAAAAGTATTTTGTCCTGAATAGGTGGTTTTCCCTCCAGTTCTGAATATAATTCCTGACTTTGGGAGATTACAGAAAACCTAAAGTGTTTTTCTATTTGATGAAAGTGCAATTATTTACTTCTGTGTAACTTTATTTACTACTTAATAGTTTTAAAAATGGGGCCAGGTAGAAGAGACACCATCTGTCCATGGTTCTCACTTGCCACTCCAAATTAAGGGAATTTTCCTTACTTTGGGGGGAAAAAAAAAACTGCAATGCAATTGAGAAGTAAGAAAATGAATCGGAGGGAGATAAGCCCTACATACTTTCTCTTTTAGTCCTGCCTGTATGTTCTTAGATTGGAATTTATTTGCCAGCTAAATTCATTCAGTCTCTATCTCTTCCATGACATTCCCACAATTCCAGCTCTAGTTCCTTGAAACTAAGGAAAATTCTATTTCAAAACCGACTTCTATACTATAGTAGTCAAAGCAGCTACTTTCCTGTCTCCTTCCTTCCAGTATCATAATGCTACTGCATTTTTTAAAAAACTGCTTCTTTGCAATTTAGGCTTATCTGTTACTTGCTTTCTTATCCATGTTACAAATCAATTGAACAAGGATGTGATGGGTATCAATTTCAGGCAGAGGTTTTAAGAATCGTGCACCACTCAATATGTCCTTTTCCTTTACATGGTCTGTGCTGA
Organism: Bubalus kerabau; assembly: GCF_029407905.1. Classification (NCBI taxonomy): domain Eukaryota; kingdom Metazoa; phylum Chordata; class Mammalia; order Artiodactyla; family Bovidae; genus Bubalus; species Bubalus kerabau. The sequence continues at coordinate 93,069,055 of NC_073626.1, forward strand.
AGCTTATATTGAGATGAAGAGCATATCTGTCTTAGATATTAAGCAGAACTGCCACCCCCACCACTGTCCCCCATACATTGTATTATACACACAAAGCTCTGTTAGACATATGGCACAGTTGAGAAACCATCATTTTGTTAAACCACTAAAATATGATGTTGTTTTCTACAGAAGCATAACCTAACCTTTCTTGGCTAATATATTAACCCTCGTTTCTTCTCCTCAGTGATTATGCTGATTCTTATAAGTGGCAGATTTTGAAAGTTTATTCTTTTATATATAGTCAAAAGACAATCCCAACTACAAATGTGAAGAGAGGAGAAAAGTAGTACTTCACTTTTTTATATTTAAAAAAGGGGTGAATCATTAATTATCAGAAGGGATGATTATCCATTTGGACAACCCAGATGACTAGATTTACATCCCAAAGGTTAATCATCAGAAGACCATATTCAGAGGGCCTGATGGAAGTCCATGGGGTTTTAGCAGTCCATGGGGTTGCAAATAGCTGAACACAACTCAGCGACTGAGTGCATGTAGTTCAAACTACATGTTGTTTGGGGTCAACTGTAGCTGTTGTTCAAGGGTCAACTGTAGTTCATAAAGTACTTTTTGAACCAGGAATGTGCATGTAGTGAAGAGCTCAGAAATTCTTTTCTAAAGTACAAGACAATGAAAAGACACTACGGAGCCCATATACTTTCAAATGGAAGGCTAAAGACAGAGCTGAACTCATATTCTGACACTGTACCTCTCCCAAGACTAGATTTTGATGAATTGCAAATTAAAAAAGAAGAAAATTAGCTAATAATCATCCATTGTGCATCAATTAATGGAAATGCCAGTTCTTTCCTCTAACTTTAACCATGTAAATTCTGTTGTGCCTATTTATCATTTTTAGCATCTCCAAATATTAGATACAATATTCAGATTCCAAATAAGGTAGTAATATAGAAATAACAGATTAACTCAACAAATATGTGTAAAGTCTATTCCATGCCAGGCACTGCACTGAGTGCTGGGAAGACAAAGGTGATCAGTATGTGTCGCTGCCTTTGAGGAATTTATTATCCAAGGTTTGGAGTTGGACAGCTGTACTATAAAAAATAATTTGACGTAAAGATGTGATAAATGCCAAGAGCTTTGGGATAGAAAGACCAATGCATGGCTCAGTCTAAGCTTCAATGATGCCTTCTAGAGGAGATGAGGCCCAAACTCTAGCCTGAGGATTGTTGCAAGCAACCAAAGTACAGAAGGAGGAAGAACGTGCCAGACCAACTCCCATCTGTGTGAACCATCTTACTGCCTGGTAATGAAAGTGAAAGTGAAGTCGCTCAGTCGTGTCCAACTCTTTGCGACCCCATGGACTGTAGCCTACCAGGTTCCTCTGTCCATGGGATTTTCCAAGCAATAGTACTGGAGTGGATTGCCATTTCCTTCTCCAGGGGATCTTCCCGACCCAGGGATCAAACCCGGGTCTCCCGCATTGAAGACAGATGCTTTACCATCTGAGCCACAGGGGCCTGGGAGTGGAGGAGTACAAAAGAGCATGATGCAAAGAACTGTGGATAATGAATTGCATCCTATAGATAATGGGAGGTACTATAAGCAGGCTAAAAATATAATATTTTAGAAAGTTTAGACATGTTTAGAAGGTTGGGTAGGTATGTTTACCTGCCCTTTGGGGCACATGTGAATCTGTAGTTCTCAGGTCCCTTGCTGTGGGGTGGTGCATGTGATTAGTGCTGGTCAATAGGCTGCAGACAGGAAAGACATCTATCACTTCTGGGCCAAAAAGTGGAAGAGCCTTTGTGTGACCAGCCACTGTTTAGTCCTCTGTCATGGTGTTTGTTTTGAACTGTGGTGTTGGGATAAGACTCTTGAGAGTCCCTTGGACTGCAAGGAGATCCAACCAGTCCATTCTAAACGAGATCAGTCCTGGGTGTTCATGGGAAGGACTGATGTTGAAGCTGAAACTCCTTTACTTTGGCCACCTGATGCGAAGAACTGACTCATTTGAAAAGACCCTGATGCTGGGAAAGATTGAGGGCAGGAGGAGAAGGGGATGACAGAGGATGAGATGGCTGGATGGCATCACCAACTCAATAGATATGAGTTTGGGTAGTTTCCAGGAGATGGTGATGGACAGGGAGGCCTGGTGTGCTGCAGTCCATGGGGTCACAAAGAGTCAGACATGACTGAGCGACTTCACTTTCACTTTCATTACCAGGCAGTAAGGTGGTTCACACAGATGGGAGTTGGTCTGGCACGACTGAACTGATGGTGTTTGTGGAAACATAAATATGGATGGAGCTCTCATAAGAGCAAAAATAGGCAGAAGGCTGAATCTTCATAAGAAGAGAGTACACAGACTTTTGGAGAATGAGAAACTTTCATCGTGTAAAGCCACTGATGTTTTGAGGTCATTCATTACTACAGCATAATCCATTCTATGGTGAATAAAAGTACTGGAAAGGGTTTATTATTATTTGTTTATGAAGGGGTCCATGGTGGCTCAGACAATAAAGAATCTGCCTGCAATGAGGGAGAAGCAGGTTTGATCCCTGTGTCTGGAAGATCCCCTGGAAAAGGTAATGGCTACCCACTACAGTATTCTTCCTTGGAAAATTCCGTGGACAGAGGACCCTGGTGGGCTACAGCCCATGGGATTGCAAAGAGTTGGACATGACTGAGTGACTAACATATGAAGGGTAGAGAAGGGAAAGGTGATGAATATGGCTTGCATGTTTCCAATTTCTTGATCGGTTGGATGATTTACAGAATGAGAGTGGGTAAAAATTTTGAAAGCAGTATCCTTTTTACAGATTACTATCAAGAAAGTAAACCTAAAGATTGATCTTTATTGTAGATGTTTCCATTAGGCATGGCAATATAGCCAGTTATTTCAAAAGTAATACTACAATCTTCTGTATTTTTTAACTTTTTATTATCCTCTCCTCCCCTTCCACTAAAATATGAGCTTGCTTGTCTCACTCAGAGTTATATCCCCCACACTGTACCTGGTACATGATAAGGGTTCATTCAGTATCTGTCAAGCCTGTTGAATGAATGAATATGTACACTTTGAGGGACAATGTACCATAACAAAATAATTATTTTGTCTCCCGTATCATATGAGAACCTGATCACTGTTTGTCATAAATTTTTAAAGGGTAGTTAATCTTTCCTTTTCTCATTCTTGCCTTTCACTCACATGCACATCCAATCCTTTGGCAAAGTCTATATACTGTGCCTTCAAAATATATCCCCAATCTGACCAGTCCCTCAAGCTGTACCAGCCTGGTCTCAGCGCCTACTCCTCCCCCTGGATTACTGCAGCAGCTTCCTTACGGGTCTGCCTGCTTCTGCCCTGCCTAGCCACCTCCCCTTCCCCTGCACCCCAGGTAAATTTTTACATAAAGGCCAGAGTGATAGTCTGAAAACGTAAATCACATCCTGTAACTCTTCTGCTCAGAGGCTTCCCATCTCACTCAGCATCTTACAAAGGCTCACCAGGTCCTACACCAGCTGGCCAGTTGCCACCTTTTTGACATTATCTCCCACCTCTGTCCTCGTTGTTCCCTTCTCTCCAGCTATACCGACCTTCTGGCTTTGCATTAAAGACACTATGCCTGGCCCCACTTCAGGACATGTGCACTTGCTGTTTCCTTTTTTTTTTTTTTGGAATGCTTTGCTTCTAGGTAGACCAGACTGGCTTCCTCATTTTTCAGGTCTTTTTTCCAATGTCATGTTTTCAGTCCTTACTGCCCAATTGTCCAATGTAATCAATACATCAAACAATGGCCTCCTCTGGAGCCCCCACTTCCTATCCCTCTAACACTGCTATATTCTTAGCATTTATCATCATGCAACATATTATGAATTTACCTGTATATGTATTGTCTGTCTCCCTGCAGTAGAACATGAGTTCCATGAAGGCAGGGTTTTTTCCCTGTTTTGTACAATGCTGTATCACCAAAAAGAAATAGTGTTTGATACAGAATAGATATAAAATAAATATTTACTTAGTGAGAAAGCTGTTATTTTCAACATCTAAACCTTAGGATAAATTCCAATTCGATGAGAACTCAGCTGATCACCCGCTGAAGACAAGGGTGTTGAGAGGATGGGAGTCAATTTTAATTCAAAAGTCTGGTCTATAATAGGACATCTCAGTTCACAAAGACCTTCAGCCTCCCTTTTCCACGACAAATCTCATTTTTAAATAGAACATTTCTGACTTCATAGCTGGCCTTGAACCCTAACACCTTAACTGGGGCCCAGGAAGCATACCTGAAGGTTGCAAATTATCAGTGTTAAACAGCATTGTTTCTTCCTACATAAACTAGGACTGTAGTATTATAACAAATTCAACAATGTGATTAGCTTTTTTGTTAACTTTTTTTTAGTGGTGTCTTCACCATAGAAATCAGTGTACAGACTGCTTTTATCAAAATTATTTTAGTATCTTTGAGGTAAGAAGAAACAAAAAGAGGAATGTTTAATTAAAATTATGATAAATAGCCTTACTCAGAAAGTTATTGTTAGGCTCCAATAAAACCTATTCTTTAAGTATTTTAAATTGAATTTATAGTGTTAACTTCATAATTATTTTCATTCTATTGATATCCTTATAATGTTTACAAGTGATGGGGAAACAGTGGAAACTGTCGGACTTAATTTTTCTGGGCTCCAAAATCACTACAGATGGTGACTGCAGCCATGAAATTAAAAGACACTTACTCCTTGGAAGAAAAGTTATGACCAACCTAGATAGCACATTCAAAAGCAGAGACATTCCTTTGCCAACAAAGGTCCGTCTAGTCAAGGCTATGGTTTTTCCTGTGGTCATGTATGGATGTGAGAGTTGGACTGTGAAGAAAGCTGAGCGCTGAAGAATTGATGCTTTTGAACTGTGGTGTTGGAGAAGACTTTTGAGAGTCCCCTGGACTGTGGGGAGATCCAACCAGTCCATTCTGAAGGAGATCAGCCCTGGGATTTCTTGGCAAGGAATGATGCTAAAGCTGAAATTCCAGTACTTTGGCCACCTCATGCGAAGAGTTGACTCATTGGAAAAGACTCTGATGCTGGGAGGGATTGGGGGCAGGAGGAGAAGGGGACGACAGAGGATGAGATGGCTGGATGGCATCACTGACTCGATGGCCGTGAGTCTCAGTGAACTCCGGGAGTTGGTGTTGGACAGGGAGGCCTGGCGGGCTGCGATTCATGGGGTCGCAAAGAGTTGGACACGACTGAGCGACTGATCTGATCTGATACTTTCTATAAAACATTTTCAGGACACCCTCACAATTGTCGATATTAGGTGGTATTAACTGCATCTTGGTAGCCAAGACCAACAAACAAAATGAGTCCAGCAAAGTTTACATAAGTCCAATTGGCAATAACAAATGATGAAGACAATAAAATACAAACTTGACCCTATTGGATGGTAACAATACAAAGCAGATGTTTATACATAAATTTAAAATAAATGTACATGCACAGCTGCTACTTGTTTTCTAAGATACTATCAGTTTAATCTTAAACTCAGACTAGAAGCATTTGCAGCTAAAACCATTCACAAAATGGCTCTCAGACAGTGTGTGATCTATTGCACAGAGTTATCGAGAACAGGAATGTATATATTCCATAGTGGCTAAATCAATTAGCCAATTATTTAGGTGATATAGCCAATTTTACATCTCATGATAGAGATTTTTACATTATTCACTTATGCACAGAGAGAAGTAGCATTGGTTATTGTTGCCGCTCTAGGTTAGAAAATCTTTGAGGTCAGGTAGAGTCCCAAATTTTGGCTGTTCAGAAGTGCTAACAGAACCCTGTAAGGGCCAGGTTGCACAGTGGTTAAGGATCTGCCTGCCAATGCAGGAGTGGCAGGAGACGTGGTTTGATTCCTGGTCCAGGAAGATCCCCTAGAGGAGGAAATGGCAACCCATGCTGTATGCTTGCCTAGGAAATCCTATGGACAGATGAGCCTGGTGGGCCACAGTCCACGGCGTCGCAAAGAGTTGGACACAACTGAGTGACTGAACATAAGGCACAAGGGCCACCTTGCTGAGTTACAGCTCAGCAGAGGCACCTCTGCTCTTCATTCATTCCTCAGTAATCAAAAATACTTTAACAAATAAAAAATGTCAGATAATACTAGCAAGTATAAACTAGGAGGAAGACTACGTCTCTTTGGTAGAGGACTTATACTTCATAATAGTATATAACAACTCACCCCCAGCATCACTGTGCTTTTTCTCTTGCATAAAGATTGAGAAAAGGGAATACTGGGTTACACATCCCCTTTTCATGATTTTATTCCTGATTTATTTCCTGATTTTATTCCTTTGAAATAAAATAATACATTTCATAAGTAATAATATTCACAGTTATTTTAAAATTATCCACCCATATATTTCAGCCCTTACAAAATCCCTATGTGATTAGTTATTGTTTTTCCTGTTTTATGGAGAAGGAAATGGCAACCCACTTCAATATTCTTGCCTGAAAAATTCCGTGACACGAGGAGCCTGGAGGGTCATAGTCCATGGGGTCGCAAAGAGTTGTACGTGACTGAGCACCCACACACATTCTTGTTTTAACTGAGGGTTTTGCTTCTCAGAAAAGTTAACTTATCATACCTTTGGTAGGTGACAAAAGAGAAGGTCTGTCTGACACTACTACCCTGGTTTCTCTCAACCATCTTTCCACTCCACTGTGCTTAGCGATCTCATTCCAAAGCTCTGCCAAACACAAAGCTGACCTCCCACTCCAACGACCCACCCCACCTTTTCCAAGAACCTATGGCCTCCTGGCTTATCAGAAAAATAGATCCCCTCCCCTGAACTGAAAGGGCCTATTGGAAGAAATCTGCTCCGCTTCTCATTGGAAGAGCTTCTGGAAAGCCTTGACCTTTAGGAAAATCCCAACCTTCAAGCCAAAAGGCCCAGAAACAGAAGTTAACCTGCCAAGTGCACCCTCCTGACACTCTCCTGAGCCACAGCCATTCGTTTTACAAGTAGCCCCCTCTCTTTTAATAGCCTCCTTGGGTATCACCTGACCCTCCGGCTTCTGGTGCAGAGAGACCAGGAAGGTCCAGGCCATAGGAGAGCGTGCAGAAGGATTAAAAAGTACCCTGCTCATGTCTTGAAAGTTTGTAAAGAAAGTACTGAACACAGACTTCCCATAGTATCAAAAGGAAAATTTATGCATCGCCTTTGAGTTCAACTTCTCCATTAAAGCTTTTTCCCTATAATCTAGGGAGTTCTTATCCTGGTGACTTATGATGTTATGGAGGGGCTCATGCATGGAAAATGTCAATAGAAATAGTAACTCTGGAAGGGAAGGGCCTCCTAATTAGTCCCCATTTAGATTTTATGATGGCTTTGAGATCTGCTCATCCTGACAGTGCGCACTGTGGTTACATATTGTTCTAGCCTGAGGGAACCATAGGAAAATCCAGATTTATTGTACCTATCATACCAGCATATTTCATTTGCCATTATGAGCAGCCATCTCGCAATGATGCAGGAGTATTTATTACAGATTAAATTGTAGGACCTGGATGGTTTAGTGAGGTTCTTGAGGTATCATTTATGTCATTAACTGGCTCATTATCAGATCTGCAAATCTCCATTCTTTTTTGAGCCTTCTGTTTGAGCACGGAGGCTTCTGGGCTCGGTTAGCTTCCGGAGCCGTATTTTGTGGTGTCGTGGACACGAAGTTTAAATACAGACAAAGCAAATCAAGAAAAATCGCTTGCATCACCCTCCGTGTTGTCGTTTTACCCGATTTCCTGGAAGGTGGTGGCAGATACCTCTTTAGTGCACTTTGCTGGGGGTCAAGGTGGAAGGTTATTATCCACCGGGCTGTTCAGTGCTGCCCAGGTGCTGGTGTGTTTGGAGGCGTGTGGGGGTGGGGGAAGTGACTTCTGAGCCGCAGGACTCAGGGGATTTATTTTCAGAGGTGGCTAACGCTAATTAGGTTAGGAGTGCCTGGCTGCCTTCAAAAGACGCAGCGTCCAATTTTTCTTCTCTGATAAATAACCCTATGTTTGAAAACCAGGAAAGAAGAGAGTGTGTGAAATTTAATTGTGGTTATTTAGTAAGTTCGCTGCTTTTCCATGCTGCTTTTCTGCGGCTAGAGTGTTCACTTTTGTCTTGGTGCCTCTGGGACTGCGTTTTAATTCTACCTGGGATGCTGAGCGAAGAGGATTCACTGATGGTCGATTATAATTTTTTTTTTTTTTGATAGCAGAATATTCTTGCCTAAAACAGAATTTTCAGAAATGCATACTCAGACCACAGTGTTCGCTTCCTACCTCTCCTCCCAGGTTTAGTTCTTCTATTTGCATTTATTGTTTGACTCAGAGTAGGGGTTCTTTGTTGTTGATATTTGCCCTATTTACTCTCCTATATTGCTTTTTCATAAAACCCAAGGAGTGGCATTTAAGTTGCTGTGTTTTTGGTATTAAAATACTCTCCCATACAGAGGCACAAAAGTACCTATAGAAACGCTGAACCCAAATTCATAGATATCTGGGAAAGAAATGCCTTTTGATTTAATTTTTGCATATAACTAGTGCACTGCACAGACAACAGTTGCTGGTAAAAGTGCATTTTCACAAAGGAAAATGACAGGTGGAAGTCATTATGTATTTTTTAAAAAGGATTTGATATTATAATACTGGAGCTGCGACAACAGAATTGGTGGACCATTAATATTTGCACAGGTTAATCTTTATAAAATATTGCTTCCTTTTTTAAGTGCATTGAACCACATACAATAATTTTCACTATTGACTAATAATTCACAAGAAGCTCTACAAACTGTTTTATATCTGTAGTGGTTTCTGTAGATAGAAGAAGAAACAAATTTGAAATGCCCTGGTTGAATGGAACTAAATATTAGTGAATGTATAGCAAACATTTTTGGCCACACACTAAATTTACCCTCATTTAGCACATGAGCGGTACCCAGTGTCTCCTGAACAGATGTGGAGCTGCTACTTATTTTAATCTGTGTATCAGAAGGTGCTGCAGAAAGCTCCTCATTTTTACTTGTTGCTTCTGAGTTAGAGTTAATGAAGCAGTGTAGAAAGGTCAGAAGGAATCATTTTTACTTTTTGCCACGAAGCAGGATAATTTAGAGGCTCAAAAACGACGCCATTGCCTCTGTGTTGTAGCAGGAGAGAACCGCCCGGCTCCGAACAGAGCCTGTCACTTTTGCTAAGCACAATTTGATAACAAGGGTTATATAACTTCTAATTTGCCTTTCTTCACATTCAATCTCTCTCACACGTATTGTATTGAGACACAAAGAAATTTTATTCCAAATAATGTGCGGTAATTATGTGCCACCTATCTACAATGTGCAATGCAAAATTAGTTTGATTCCAGAAGTTTGGGGTTTTTTGTTTAAATAATTTTTAATTATTTTGAATTTGTCTCTCACAGGCATTGTAAAAATTATATAACTTTTTGTAAAGAAGTATATTTAGGCCTCAGTTCTTTATTCCTATCTCCACCACCTAGATCTTTAAGAACTGTCACTTTTCAGCAGAATTTAGAGGAATCTGTAAAATTTCTAACAGTTTATTTTTGATGTGGTACCCTTAGCTGTGCTAAGGGTTATTTGTTTTCAAGTCAACCCTTTCATAAGAGTTGAATATTCCGACTAGAACAGAGAGCCGATCAGAGAATTACCTTTAAAATAACATAAACACAGATTTAAGAATCACTTTCCACTAAACGTTTAATGACAACATTTTATTTTAAAGATTCCATATTTTTAAACAAGTGCACTATTTAAGGGAAACATCCCTAAGCACAACTGCTTGTAATATTGTTTATATAGTCCATTGATAACTCTGTTAAGCAGATTATAATTATATACATGTATGTATATATATACGTATGTATGTGTAACACCATACCTGAGTCTATAGCCAATTAAGCAGAATTTAGCACTAAATGAGTCATCTCTTGTACTCTCTCTGTACTATAGGCAGTCTTGAATAAATAAATCTATGCTGTTATAAGTAGGCTCCTTGAAATAAGAGATTCTGATTTGAAGCTTATTTGTAACGCTCCTCTCACCAATCTTATTGCTTGGTCTTTTGCATTATAGTCTTAATATTGAGCTTGCTCATTAATCTCCATCCTTTTTTAAGTTGGTCTAGGCTGTTCTTGTAGCTGTAATACTCACTGGGTTGCCGTAGGAACAAGAGATCCGAGTAAATATGCTTATGGAGAAGAAATGACTACTAATTAAATGTGAATAGCATTTATAAATTGCCTAGTTCTCACAAAATGCAGAACATAATATGCTTTGATGTACTTCATTAATAAAAGGCACCTATATTTTTAAAATACATACTAGTAGTGAAAACCAAATTTTAATGCAAAAATGATCTTTATGTGGTTTCGTTTTTTCTGCTGACTATAAATCCTGTAATTTAATGCAGATATCCTTTTACTGCATTTACATGGCAGAGGAAGACATTTGGTTGGCCTATGAAAGTGCTGGAAACCTTTACTATTCCCTCACCCAAGTGTAATTCCTTTTTTATTGTTGAAAGTATAGCTTTCCTATTATATTTTAGACAAAAAGAAACTGGCTTATAACATCCACTCTGAATCTAGGTAGGTAATATTTTTCACATCACATGGTCTTTCCTGCATAGTGCCTAGAAAATTGGGACTTTAGTATGAAGCTAACAAAGCAAGCTTACAGTCATGGTTAGCTTTAGTTTTGCTTTGTTTAATGCTGAAAAACACCTCTCACCCTTTCCAAGATGTGACGTCCCCAACTTAATTATCATTCTGTATGTCACAGCACATGACCTAATCATGTTTCCCTTTATGATCCTGCAATTCATGAGTACAGTCCTTCCACATTTTGTCTTTTCATTTGGGAAGCAAAGAGTTTGGGGTTGACTTATTTCCAAACAATTGATAAACAACTGGTCCACACTCGCTGGCATAAGATGATGACAGCAAGCTCTATCTAGGATCCAGGACAGACGAGCCATCAAGTTAAATGGGCCATGGGCATAGTTATGTTAACTTCTAGGTTAACTGAGGGAAGTACAGCAGTTTGATTATTGTTTTCTGAAGATCTCTCTTCTCAGAGAGACTAACCAAATCACTGGCTGGCCAAATATAAAAAAAAACAAAAAAACAAAAAAAAAAAACTTCAGAGTTTTTTGAAAAAATGTCTTGAGTGACCTACTTTATATTTCCTTTTGTCTTAGTAATACATATGCATACATACGTATGTGTGTATATATACATATATAAATTTTAAACAAGAAAAGGCCCAGGCCCACCTACCCTCTAAGCTGAGCAAGAGCTGCTGTGTCACAACGACAAGCCTGGGGGACAGTTAGAGTTTTCTTTTCATTTGACTTCAGGAAATCAATCCTGTGTCTCGCGGTATGTGAGTTTGAGCAGCTGACTCAAGGAAAAGCAGTCGTCTGGCCGCTTGCTATGTGGGTGCAATTAGGAACACTTTTTCTTTTTACTGATTTTCAGCAAAGCATTTGTTACCAAGCTATGCGCCAGGCCGAAGATAGTAACAGACATGTGCTGTTTATTTTCTGGACTGGTCTTATTTTTTGAGGTAGCTAAACTCTTAACTTTTCATATCTGTTCTAGAGGAACAAGAGTGAGTAAGATAATGCTTACCATTTAATCAACACTATATCTATGCTATTACCAGTGAATACTATTTCTGCATAATTTTGAATGGCTTTAATTTAAAACATCATGAATTTAATAATGTCTTAAATAAATTATAGGCATTTTGTAGATCTTCAATTAATAAATGCTGAATTTAATTAAATGATGCATTTTAAAATTAACCATCTTTGAGTAAAATTTGAATCTCCACTTTCTATGTCAAATTTTCCCTTGCAAGTGCTATAAGAAAAGCTCTTTGAAATAAAAATTAAATAATTTGGTTTTAATGAATTGTCAGGATTATCTAAAGGTGATTCTGTGCACTCAGTAAACTATATAATTCTGTTGTTGCTAGTTTGGGGTTGGTTTGTCTTTTAAGTTAAAAGGAATGGCATTGCATAAGTATACCAGTTGGGTTCTCAGTACTAATTGTAAACCATCTATTTTGGAAATACCATTCTGTTCTGGATCTGATGTTCAACATCTTTGCAATTCCATGTGATTGTCTTTAAATGATAATAGATAATTTTCACTGAGCATTTACTATCTACCATAAACCATGCAAAACACTTTATATGCATTTTCCTTTATGAGGGTTCATCATAAACCCCATGAGAGAGTACAATTACTGCCTCAATTTTAGGTGGAGAAAATGAAGGTAAGAAAGATTAGGTAATTTGCTCAAGATAGAACAGGTAGCGCCAGGATTCAAACCTTAGGCAGCCAAATTCCAGAAGCTCAATGCTTAACTGTTTTATCACACTTATTTTCATCTTATTTTTCTCTTGTAATGTTTTACTGCAGTAACCCATTCTGTGCAATATCATATATGTTTTATGTCCACATCATACTTCTATCTTTGGCTATTAACTCTATATACCATGCATAATTCTCTTTTTAACTGCCATGAATATAGACCTTGGAAAATTGTGGCACCCTTGCAAACCCTTACAAGGTATCATGTGATTATCTAGCCCAGTTCTACTTTACAACTAATTTTCCATTTGCATGTCTCTAGCATCCTGGATGCTGTTTGTTTTTAAGTGTCAGCTTGCCATTCCCCTAGAATTCACATCTTCTTTTAAAGATTATAAAGATATATTCTTGACACTATTTCAGGAGATAAAAATATTCATGTAAAGGTTGTGGTTGTCCCCAAAGATTGATTTTTATATTAAAAATAAAATAAAACATTGATTCTTAAACCTATATGAGGATTAAATTATTGATTTGGATTAAGAACAAACACCAACACTTCCATAATTTTATTGCATCTGAGGTTCCATTTCTCACTTAGAAAACCAAGTTAATCTCTTAGAAATGCCTTATGCAGGGTCCCTTCGCATTTACAGAAGTCAAAGCCTCTGATACTTCAGGACTTGTAGTGACTCTTATCTCTAAGCACCACAAAGTACCATAAGTAGATTGTGCGGTTGCTCACCTTCATTGCCTGATTATCCCAGCCTCTCTTCAGAAGAATAACATTTCAAGATTGGATTGTAGCCAACTCAACTGTAACCAACTCAAGACACTAACCTGGGGAATTAATTTCAGAGAATGTTTATGTTCCAAAATAGTTTAGAGATTTTTTTTTCTGAGTTTGATAACCTGTAAATTTTAAATTTTCTTGAAAAATAAATAAAATATTTGAGTTTCTTTTCTCAGTAAAAGAAATGCTTGTGGAAAGAGAACCCACTGAAAGGACAAGACTAGGTCATCATCCCAGCTCCATCTCATTCTATCCGTGTGACATTAGGTAAGTCATGCCCTCTCTGAGTGTCAGTTTCCTCATGTTCACAGGTAGATTTTAAACCTATTCTGATTGCTATACAATGTTCTTATGAAGATCACGTGAAATAATATATGAAAGTTTTTAAAAACTTGTGAAACCATATATTATTAAAAACATTATCTTATTGGCTGAGTTTTTATCTTTTTCATACAGCATGTTCCTTTAAATGCAGGATAAATTTTATCAGATTGCAATGTTATAACTTTATGGGACTCGACCATATCTTTGAGCTTTGCACAGCTTCAGTTTTTCACCCTTTCAGTCTGTATGGGTTTAAAAAAACACATCAATATTTAAAAACACATTAGTAAATTATAATCTAAAACAAAATATACAAAACTAGCATTATATTGTCTGTTTATGTGATAATTACAAGGTAATAATAATTAATAAATATTTATTGAATGTGGACTGTATTTTAAGCATCATGTTATATAATGAAGATACTGTTTATTCCTCACAACAACCCTATGACTATTATTATTTCCTTTTTGTAGAGATCTTAGATTTGAACTCAAATCTGACTGCAAAGTCTTTGTTTTTAATTATAATTCATCTTGCTTAAATCTCAGAGAATGAGACTTTTATTTTTTACAAAATCAGAAATAATATAGAGCATTTCTTGCTCTCAGCAGCAAAAAAATTTGGAGGCTATTCTGCTTGCCTAAATTATACTAAAATTCTTGAAATTCTATATTGGTTGTGCCCTTTGAGACATTTTCCAAAATATATCATTTTTTAAAAGTCAAATTACAGTCTTATGCTTTGTTTTATCTCCAAATTATAGTAAACACTTTATTAAATTTGAATAAGAATGATAAGAGTAATTTTTCACTGGTTCCAAAACCAAAAATATATGAAAAAGTATTACTTTTAAGTATTTTTATGCTCTAATCTCAAAAAATTACAGAAACATTCTGAAATACATGGAGTGCTGTCAGCATCATTAAAATATACCTTTAGTCATGCAAGATGACAATTTTAGAGAGAAAAAAAAATCACCCACAATTTTAAGTTTTACTGAATTGGTTCAAACAAAACTTATTGGCTTTTATTTCAATTTTTCATTTAATAAATTGGGACAGTGAGGCCCAGAAGACAGACAGAATATCCCCATTTTTGCCCAAACCCTATCCGGCATGTGACCTCATTATGCCTCTTGCTACTTATATCTTGTATTACTTGCAAAGACCACAGATAGACAATTGGCACTTCAAAAATCAGATTATATGTTACATTCAATCTAAATCCTTAATATTTCCCAAAATATTTGGAAACTGCTTACTAAAACGGTGCTTATATTATTTAATTCTTTTTGCCTGACTAATAAGTAGCTAGATGTTCAATAAAATTCAATAATGCACCAATCATAGAAATAATTTCTCCTATAACATTTATCTCAACAAAAGAGCTTTCCAATATGTGAGGCTTTTGAATAAACATTTAATGTAACAGTGAAATATGAAAACAATCATGTTTCCTCCTAAAAATCTAATCAAATCTATGTGTGTCTACACTGATTTGTGCCAAACAAGTAATTTGAATGTATAATCCTTGATGTTTAAATAATCTTTTCATTAAAGTAGTGTTTCCAGTTATATTTGAGTACCCTGAAATTCAATTCATTGTACATATTTATGTCTTAAATTCTTACTACACAGAGCTAAATAAAAGCATTTTCACAGTCTTCAGTGAACTCACAGTAAAATAAGATGCAACCAGAGATAATACAGTGGATGTGATAAGCAATGCTGTGAATGGTGGCACAGAAGCAGAAAAGAGGCTCTAGCCTGAGATGAGAAACATGAGTGTTTAAGCATGAGTGAAAGGGAGAGCCAGAGGGTCCAGGTGGAAAACCTAAGCAAATAAAGAGAGGGACTGATGAAAGTGCATGGGAGGTATGGGAAGAAGAAACCTGCAGGGCTCACAAAGGCAAGAACATGAGGTGGAAGGGAGAGTGAAAGAAGTCGAAGCTTGAGATACTTGTTGCTGCTGCTGTTGTTACTGGGTCTCTAAATTGTGTTTGACTCTTTGGGACTCCATGGACTGTAGCCTGCCAGGTTCCTCTGTCCATGCAATTTCCCAGGTAAGAATACTGGAGTGGGTTGCCATTTCTTTCATGGTAGAGCTGGCAGAACTCCTTTACTAAAGAGTTTAGATTAACCTATAAGCAATGAGTCATCACAAAATATTCTAATCAGAGAAACATCTGATTGCATTTCTGTTCCAGAAAGATAGTAGTACTTACAATGTAAAGAATGGACTAAAACAATTGATTAAAATATAAGTAAAGAGCAATTATATAATCGAGTTTATTTTTAAAACCCCAGATCTTGTCCAAATTTTTATTTTAAGAACATAGACAGATGTGTAGAAAGAGTCAGACACGACTTGGCAACTAACAACAGACGTGTACAATTATATTTTTAAAATTTCTTTTATAAGTTTTTAGTCTAAGCCAAAGTATGGTTATTTGATTTATAGGTAATTGGTTTTTAATGATCTTTAAACAACTGTGTAGATTTCTGATAACTTCAGTAAATCTTTTACAAAATGACTCTTCAAGAGACTTGAAGCAGACAAGCAAACATGGCAGACTCAGAGTAGCAAAACTGAGGGAATCAAGGATATGTAACAAAATGATATTATGTTTAAATAAAATTCTAACATATATGTAGAAATGCCAAGAAGGCATTTTTCCTTTTTTTTTTTTAACCAAATAGGAAATAACAATCCTAGGTTTCATTAGACAGAGTTTTAATTAACTAGTTACATCATAGTTACCTGTAGTAAAAAGAATCCTCAACAGTCGTCAAGAAGAACTGCTGCCCATTTATCACTGCCTTAGGTAGGTATTGGAGAAGGCAATGGCACCTCACTCCAGTACTCTTGCCTGGAAAATCCCATGGACGGAGGAGCCTGGTAGGCTTCAGCCCATGGAGTCACTAAGAGTCGGACACGACTGAGCGACTTCACTTTCACTTTTCACTTTCATGCATTGGAGAAGGAAGTGGCAACGCACTCCAGTGTTCTTGCCTGGAGAATCCCAGGGACGGAGGAGCCTGGTGGGCTGTCGTCTATGGGGTCGCACAGAGTCGGACAAGACTGAAGCGAGTTAGCAGTAGGTAGGTGTAACCCATTATTGTTGAAATTCAAGGTACCTTACTTTTTTTTTTTTTTTTTTGAAAGTAGAGAGTTATTTAGTGGGAATGTTTAGGACTCCTAGCTGGGGAGACAGCATCTCAGTAGCTCTGAGAAACTGCTCCAAGGGGCAGGGGAAAAGTCAGGCTGTATACAAGTTTGCAACAAAGAAAGCAGGCAGTCTGAACATTAAAGATCAGGTATCAAGTTAAGGAATTTAGCATTCTGTGTATGGGAAGATGCAAGCCTCTGAGCTCACTGAACTCATTCCTGTCTTGTGCACCTCAGCTTTCCGGGGCCAATCCTGTTTCATTGTTCACCTTGCTTCTTGCATTCCGCCAGCTCCTCTGCGGTCACTGTCAGGGGTGGCAGCATCCACTGGATGGGAACCCTTCTTCACATCAGAAATCACTGATGGCTGTGACATTTCTTGTTGATTTATATGGCAGGAGATATTTTCATTTCACACTCCTTCCCCATGGTAATAAATTCGACCATATTTGGGAGACAGTTCATGACCTTTTTTGTTTTGGTCCCACAGTCCTGGGAGGCTCATCCCATATCTGGTGAAGGTCTTTATTGATAAATCATTCCAAGTGTTAATTTCCAGTTTACTCCCATTGATAAATAATGAAAGATTCTCTGGATCCTCTATCTTCTAACCTAATAGGATTCAGGAAATATTTCCCTTGTTGCCTCTTTCCATACCTAGAACCATACTATTACAATTATTCTACATTATAAATGTGATCTATTTCATTAAGATGTTTCAGTTCAGTTCAGTTCAGTCACTCAGTCGTGTCCAACTCTTTGTGATCCCATGAATCACAGCACGCCAGGCCTCCCTGTCCATCACCATCTCCCGGAGTTCACTCAAACTTACCTCCATCAAGTCGGTAATGCCATCCAGCCATCTCATCCTCTGTCGTCCCCTCTCCTCCTGCCCCCAATCCCTCCCAGCATCAGAGTCTTTTCCAATGAGTCAACTCTTCCCATGAGGTGGCCAAAGTACTGGAGTTTCAGCTTTAGCATCATTCCTTCCCAAGAAATCCCAGGGCTGATCTCCTTCAGAATGGACTGGTTGGATCTCCCCACAGTCCAAGGGACTCTCAAGAGTCTTCTCCAACACCACAGTTCAAAAGCATCAATTCTTCGGTGCTCAGCTTTCTTCACAGTCCAACTCTTGCATCCATACACGACCACTGGAAAAACCATAGCCTTGACTAGATAGACCTTTGTTGGCAAAGTAATGTCTCTGCTTTTGAATATGCTATCTAGGTTGGTCATAACTTTTCTTCCAAGGAGTAAGCGTCTTTTAATTTCATGGCTGCAATCACCATCTGCGGTGATTTTGGAGCCCAGAAAAAAAAAGTCTGACACTGTTTCCACTGTTTCCCCATCTATTTGCCATGGAGTGATGGGACCAGATGCCATGATCTTCGTTTTCTGAATGTTGAACTTTAAGCCAACTTTTTCATTCTCCTCTTTCACTCTCATCAAGAGGCTTTTTAGTTCCTCTTCACTTTCTGCCATAAGGGTGGTGTCATCTGCATATCTGAGGTTATTGATATTTCTCCTGGCAATCTTGATTCCAGCTTGTGTTTCTTCCAGCCCAGCATTTCTCATGATGTACTCTGCATATAAGTTAAATAAGCAGGGTGACAATATACAGCCTTGACGTACTCCTTTTCCTATTTGGAACCAGTCTGTTGTGCCATATCCAGTTCTAACTGTTGCTTCCTGACCTGCATACAGGTTTCTCAAGAGGCAGGTTAGGTGGTCTGATATTCCCATCTCTTTCAGAATTTCCCACAGTTTATTGTGATCCACACAGTCAAAGGCTTTGGCATAGTCAATACAGCAGAAATAAATGTTTTTCTGGAACTCTCTTGCTTTTTCCATGATCCAGTGGATGTTGGCAATTTGATCTCTGGTTCCTCTGCCTTTTCTAAAACCAGCTTGAAAATCTGGAATTTCAGAGTTCATGTATTGCTGAAGCCTGGCTTGGAGAATTTTGAGCATTACTTTATTAGCGTGTGAGATGAGTGCAATTGTGTGGTAGTTTGAGCATTCTTTGGCATTGCCTTTCTTTGGGACTGGAATGAAAACTGACCTTTCCAGTCCTGTGGCCACTGCTGAGTTTTCCAAATTTGCTGGCATATTGAGTGCAGCACTTTCACAGCATCATCTTTCAGGATTTGAAAGAGCTCAACTGGAATTCCATCACCTCCACTAGCTTTGTTTGTGGTGATGCTTTCTTTTTTTTTTTTTTCATTTTCAATGAATTTCTTTTTTTGTGTGTATTTTTTTTTAAATTTTATTTTATTTTTAAACTTTACATAACTGTATTAGTTTTGCCAAATATCAAAATGAATCCGCCACAGGTATACATGTGTTCCCCATCCTGAACCCTCCTCCCTCCTCCCTCCCCATTCCATCCCTCTGGGTCGTCCCAGTGCACCAGCCCCAAGCATCCAGTATCGTGCATCGAACCTGGACTGGCAACTCGTTTCATACATGATATTTTACATGTTTCAATGCCATTCTCCCAAATCTTCCCACCCTCTCCCTCTCTCACAGAGTCCAGTGATGCTTTCTAAGGCCCACTTGACTTCACATTCCAGGATGTCTGGCTCTAGGTGAGTGATCACACCATCGTGATTATCTTGGTCATGAAGATCTTTTTAGTTATCATTAATTTGGCTGGAGGCCTGGTTATACATCATGTAATACAAAAGACAACAATCTTATAAACAGATTACAAGTAATACAGCTAATAACATGATTAATATTACAAATAGGGATTTAAACCATGAGCTTTCAGAACTAAACCATCTTCCTAAAACATAGCCCATTAGAGGATTCATCTGGTATATAAACACAATATTCAGTTTGAATTATAGCGCAGGTGCCCTCTTGAGATGCTCTAAGGATATCAAGGGCCATACAATTTTGTAAGACAGCTTTTCTTATCATAGAGATCTCAGAATTTAGTAGACTGATAGCCTAGTTGCTATCATTTTTGAGTGAATTTCATTAAGGCTTCAATGTGAGAAATAATATTTTCCAATCCTACTGAAGGTACAAAAATAGATATTAAGTGATCATACCACTGAAATACAAATCTCTTGGTCCATCGGGTTCATATTGATAGTAAATTTGCTGGAGACACATCTAAGTTTGTACACAAGTAGTCTTGAGCCCAAGGGAATCCTAAAGTACATCTTCCTAGCCAGCATAGTGGAAGCCAGGGTCATAGATTAGACCCACAAAGCCATTGAGTCCCATTAGGTGCCAACTAGTATACGTCTGGACATATGCTTCAATCTGTTCCATAGCAATCATTGTCTTTAAGAGAAATGGTACATTGGCAGTTTTCATAAGACATCCAGTCTAACTTTCTAGTATTATTAGGTTGATTATCTTTGGTATGATTTAATGTTTCCAGTATGGGGAGGTGGGGAGGGGAGGGTGCTTTAGACTTAGATTACCATAGCCTAGTGTTAGCCAGATAAATCCATCCCATAACTGAGGAAGCATCCCTCCTAATAGTCTTAGAGTTTACATTTTTGACTGGAATTTAGCCTGTTGTTCTGGCTGAGCTAGACCTAACCTTAAGGGAAAATTCACATTTATGACCAGGATCAGAGTAACTATGTTTGATTGGCCAACTGAGTTCCATCTAGTGACATCAGTAGTAGCCCATACAGAATTATAGTTCCTTTCTTCCAAAATAAACTTTTTAAGAGCCATTCACTCAGACCCTTGGAGGGGAGAAACCCATCAAGGTAAACCAGAAG
Organism: Bubalus kerabau; assembly: GCF_029407905.1. Classification (NCBI taxonomy): domain Eukaryota; kingdom Metazoa; phylum Chordata; class Mammalia; order Artiodactyla; family Bovidae; genus Bubalus; species Bubalus kerabau. The sequence continues at coordinate 93,089,478 of NC_073626.1, forward strand.
TACTGAATGTAGGTAATTGACCACAAATCCAACACTTCAATTAATTTCTAAAATTTGCATAAGATCATGCCCATGATAGAAAAAAAAATTTTGATTCATGTGTAAGAGTCCAAGAAACTAAGAAGAAAAAACTTACAAACAATCATACAGGTCAGGTTCAGCATCTTGGGACAGCTATCTACTTCCAATGTCATCTTCTTCTCATTCTGGCACTGGTGTTTCCTTATTATGAGAGCATCACTCTCAGATGAATTTGAGGTCAGCAGTTCTCTCTATAGACCATTCTGGTGCAGGAGCTCAAATCCGTCCTGAATTCCCAAGGAAGCGGATGGGCACAGGGGGCCTCTGCTGGTACCACGGATCCAGTTTCTCATAGAGTTAAGGCAGAGGAGAGAAACTGTTGCAATGAAAAGGAAAAAAGAGGGATGAGTTTTTTTCTTTCCCTTTCCTGAGAACTAAGAATAGAGAACAGTGAGCAGGCCTGAACAATCCGAGTTTTTCACTTTAACTGCTTTTAACTCCGATTGTCTGTAAGTTTGCTTTTCTGCCCCCTAACTCTTCAGGAGCTACCCCTTGCATCTATTTTCCTTTGACTCTGTGCTAAAAACATCCCCTGTCTGGTGTTTACCCTTACAGCACCCTTCCCCTTGGAGTTACATATCAGAAAGAAGGCCACAGAATCACAAAACTGCCAGACTCAATTACTGGCTTACTGGCGCCAGTTTATGACTATCTTTGAAAGAAAGAAAGAGGAAGAAATCAAGATACTATCACCTTTGTTCCTCATCACTGATTCCTGACTGTGAGCCCTTGCCTTATATAAGCCACTAGACTCCTCATGGTCCATCTCACATTTTTTATCTCTAGAAGCTTGCTACTAAAGACTGGTCTCTATGTGGCCTTTAATACACATATGACATGTGTGTGCATGCGTGTGCTAAGTTGCTTCAGTTGTGTCCGACTCTTTGCAACCCATAGACTGTAGCTCACCAGGGTCCTCTGTCCATGAGATTCTCCAGGCGAGAATACTGGAGTGGGTTGCCATGCCCTCCTCCAGGGAATGTTTCTGACCCAGGGATTGAACCCAAGTCTCGGGAATCTCCTGCATTGGCAGGCGGGGTCTTTACCATTAGCACCACCTGGGAAGCTCTATATGACATATGAATCTCACTAAACTGCAGATTCTGATTCATCTTGGGTAAGGCCTGAAGATTTTGTATTTCTAACAAGTTCCCACACAACGCTGATCCTACTCACCTCACCAACATCTTAAGCAAACGTATGCCAATCCTTACAAAATTCAGGAAAATTTAACTTTTATTTTATTTTCAAAATCCTGTCTTTATTAACACAGCCATGGAATCATGGAATTTTAGGCTGAGAAGTATCTGAAGATTTCACAATAGCTGTTTCATTTTATATGTGTGAGAAAATTAAGGTCTTTGTGGGGGCAGGGTCCAACCAGTTTCCTTATCCCTTTACTGGCATGCTCTTCACGGAGGAAGAATTATTAATCTGATTGTTCAGACCTCAGGACGTTAACTGGGCCACTCGTTTGTTGTGTGCTAATGTGCCTTAAAGGCCAGCATCCTTACAGCACCCTTGTTCTTCCTGCCACAAATGTTCACTCTCCCACTTCCTCCATTTGTGCAGTCAAGTGGGTAAGTTAGCTGAGTCTGTTCCTTGGACCCGCACACTCCCTTCCTCTGCTAGCAGGGCAGTCCTCTGCTTTGCATGTGGTACAGAAGAGAAGTGAAAACCTTCTTGCATCTTCAGGCTCTAGGAATCAGCCCTGTATTCCAATTTGTCTCAGGAACAGCAGAGCATTGTGAATGTCGTGCTGCAGTCTGGTTTAGACAGATAATGTTCCTTGATTTATGAGGCTAAATTTAATAAAAGCTCTGATTATAAATCCTCTGAGAGCATATATTCTCTGTGCCAACAAAGTGCCTGGAACATTGTAGATCCCCATAAAAATATTTACCAAGTGAGTAATTTCATAAAATTTGTGTTGTGTTACATGGAATGCACTTGATACAAAAAAAAAAACCCCACTAATTTTGTACTGTTGGTCAAAACTGTTAATCAGTTTTTGAGACTACCCTGAAAAGTAATACTGCTTTCTCTGAGGAAGAATCTAAAATTCTTACCAAACAATTATTTTTGCTTCCAGTCACTAACCTCTGCTTCTGTTAATCACATAAACTATTTTATGTTTAAGTGTAAAGCAATAATGAGGGCTTCCCAGGTGGCGCCAGTGGTAAAGACACCCGCCTACCAAGCAGGAGACATAAGAGACGTGGGTTCAATCCCTGGGTAGGGAAGATCCCCTGGAGGAGAGCACGACAACCCACTCCAGTATTCTTCCCTGGACAGAGGAGCCTGGCAGGTTACGGTCCATAGGGTCACAAAGAGTCAGGCACAACTGAAGCGATTCAGCATAAATGTAAAGCAGTATAAAAATAGAATATAAGGATTCACAAACATGACTATTCCAGCCCCTGAATTTGTCTTCCAATGGAAATACACTTGAGATCTCCAGAGAATCCTGAATTTGTTTCTCACAAACATACCTCCCCTAACGCATAAGTGAAAAGGTGGTTCAGAAGGTACAGCTAGTTCTTTTGATTGAAATACTCCAAGCCACAGTGTGCATCTACGGTACCTCCCACATATGTGACAATTCCTCTTTGGGTCTTTTCATTCCCTCAGAGGGTAACATCTCAAATTGCTTATAATAACTGTGAACCTTCAGATTGCCTTTATATCATGGCGCTGTGTGGAAGGCTCTCTTTTGTCTTTACCGGGCAGGTGAAAACTTTCCCCAGGTTCATAGCAGCCAGTCATCCTGATCCTTATGTCTTGGGTGGAAAGGAAAATCTGCTGCCCATGCTTGAAATAGCCTTTGTCTTAAATGATATCAGATAATACAGATCCTTCTGTTAGAGTCCATAATTCCAAGAGCATTCATAAGTGCTTAGTCCAATGGTTAATTTTCATTCCTCGCTTGATGTATCTAAAGTATTTGACATGCTCCTTTACTCCTTAATCCTGAAAACACATGACTTGCTTAACTCCCACAACACCCCATTCTCTTGGTTTTATTCTCATCTCTCTAGTCATTACTTCTCAATTTCTTCTGCTCATTTTTTCTCATCTCCCACCCACCTTCTGTGTACTGGAAGCCCCTAGAACTCAATTCTTGGACTTACCTGGTTTTGATCTATTCTCACTTCAACAGTAAAACTCATCCACTCTCTTGGTTTTAATTGCAGTTTGGGGCTTCCCTGGTGACTCAAATGGTAAAGAATCTGCCTTCAATTCAGGAGACCCAGATTCACTCCCTGGGTTATGAAAATCCCCTGGAGAAAGGAATGGCAACCCACTCCAGTATTCTTGCCTGGAGAATTCTCTGGACAGAGGAGCCTGGCGGGCAATACTCCATGGGGTCGCAAAGAGTCGGACACAACTGAGCGACTTTCAATTTAGGCTCACTACTTCCAAATATGTCTCTAGCCCACACTTCTCCTTCCTGAATTCCAAGTTCATATATCTAACCAGCTACTTAACATCTCTAAGACATCTTAAATATATTAAAATCTTTTTGATCTTCTCCAGTTTAGCTTCTCTTACAATCCTTCCCCATGTAGGCAGATAGAGACTCCATTCTTTCAGTTACTTGGGGTCCAAACCTTAAAGTCAGCTTTGGCTCCTTTCTTTCTCTTATACCCCACATTCTATTAGTTGGTACATGTTGCCATCTCTACCTTGGAAGTAGATCAACATCCAAACACTTTTTACTCCTTTCACCACTACCATCAAGCCACCATCACCTCCAGCTTGGATTTTGTAAACAGCCTTCTAAATAGCAACAACCCTGCTTTTGTTCTTGTCTCTTTGTCACTTCTCTGCTCACAACCGCCAATGGCATTTCTGTGTAAAGTCAAAAATCCCACCGCTGAAAAATACAACCAAACAAAATAACCCAAAAATGTACCTTACAATGGTCTACAAGGCTTTATATACAATCTCCTCTGACTGCTCAAACCATATTTCTGTTTTACAGTAAGTCCCCTGTATACGAAAAACTTCAAGTTACAAAGTTTCAAAGATGCCAACGTGCATTCCATCCATGTCTGGCATGAGTGAAATTGCATCTTGCCCTCTGTCTCTTGTTGCTGACGATCTGTCAGTTCTCCCAGCTCCCATCTCCTCTCCCTCCTCCAGTCCATAGCTCTTCTTGCCTGTTCACTCAATGCCAGCCCCGTATGCCATCTGTTGTACTCCACTACTGTAGTTTTCAAGGTGCATGCTAAGTCACTGCAGTCATGTCCGACTCTGTGCAACCCTATGGACTGTTGCCTGCCAGGTTCCTCTGTCCATGGGATTCTCCAGGCAAGGATACTGGAGTGGATAGCCATTCCCTTCTCCAGGGACTCTTCCCGACCCAGGGATCAAACCCGGGTCTCCTGCATTGGCAGGTGGATTCTTTACCACTTGCCACCTAGGAAGCATGCCAGTTCTGGATAGGAACCTAAATTTTATTAACTATCAGGAATAGATATAGAATATCTATACTAAGGGATAGATATATGTTCCCTCTGACCTGGCAGTTTTGAAAAGGATTGCATCTACCTTACTAGAAGACATTATGGATCACTCTGAAACAGACAAGAGCTGATTTGACCTTCAATTAGATATTCATACCCAAATTTATGCAAAAAATGGTTATGGGCCTACCCCACTCTGCATTACTTAAGCATACAATTAATAGGCATGTACAATTAAAAGAATGAAAACAAAATGAAACAAAAAAGAGAATGCAAATAGTGGTAATGAGCTAAGTGAAACCTTTTATACTAACTTCTTTTTGGGGTGCAGATCTAATATTTACATTTCCATTATTTACTTAAGGGTTTATGTAATTCACTGGTTAATAACCTAGAAACATGTCTTCAAAATTGTTCTTCAAACTTCAAATTTTGAAGACAAACATGTCTTCAAAATTAAGAGTAGACCATGCAAGGAAAAAATAACATTTGTCAGACCAATTGATAGGTCAAATTAAAATATTTATTAAAGTTATATAATATAAATTCCATAAGAAATCATTATAATAAGAAATTTTTTCCTTGTGATGAAGGGAAAACTTACTTTTCTAACTCTCTTCTAAGGTCATCACTGAAACAGGGGATCTGTATGTTTAATTACAATATCATGAATACTTAAATTTGTCTCATACTGAGAAAGTCGTATGATTACAGCTAGCACACTGATTTTTGCTACATGACCTCTCAATTGGAAAACTCAAACCATCTTGCCTTAGAATGTTCTGTTAACTTTCCACTCTACCTGACAAAGAGAAAAATCAGAGAAATGTCTGCCATCCAAGCAGTTTGCACAAGAACTGTTACAAGGACATTTGAAATCTATAGGTAATACATTCATGATCCAGTAGTCAAAGCTATGGCTCTTGGTATGGAAGCAATGTACTCTCCATGTTTTGCATTTTTCTAGATTATGATTCTTTAAGTTTTTTTTTTTAAAATGGTTCAATCTATAAGGAGAAAATGTAGACAAACGTGCCTGTGTGCATGCTAAGTCGCTTCAGTCGTGTCCAACTCTTTGTGACCTTATGGACTGTAGCCCACCAAGCTCCTCTGTCCAAGGGATTCTCCAGGCTAGAATACTGGAGTGGGTTGCCATGCCCTTCTTCAGGGAATCTTCCCAACCCAGGGATCGAGCCTGCGTCTCCTACGCCTCCTGCATTGCAGGTGAATTCTTTACTGCTGAGCCACTGGAGAAGCCCATAGTAACAGATAAAGCAATTTCAGTGAAATTCAATTTCCTTCAGTTTGGAAGGTTGCACCTACTCAGTTATGCAGGATAATATAGAGTAAAACTTTATACACTTGTGAATAATACTGCTACATTCTAATTCACAACTCTTTTTCCCAACATAAATGCATATTGCCAAATTATGGGCCCTTTAAATATACGAAAATGGAACTAAAAATTTATATGGAGCATCTTTCTATATGCCATCTTATTATTTAGTATAATACTCAGACCTTTCTCAAGTGTTTACTATGTGCCAGATTTTGTTCTTGGTGCTGAGGTCAAAACTTACTAGCAAACACAGTCACTGACCATAGGGACTTTTCTATATCTCCAATCACTTCCAAATTTTATTTCATAAAAAATTAGCAAGTATGCATTTGCTGCAGTATGTGGTACAGTAAAAGTAACTCACAGAGGGCCACCTCTCAACACAAGATTCAACCTTCGAGTCTAATAGACACCCATCAGTGCCCAGTGTGTGAGTTCTATGAGGTTTCCTGTTTAAAAAGAGCAAGAATCCAAAACTCTATGTATTTTATACAAAGATAGTTTTATGCAATGCCATCTCCCTTCTGATTTATTTAATACAAGCAAAGCTTTCACCTGAGTATCCTAAATTATTTTTACTATCAATAACGCAATTTTGACCCTAAATTTTCCCACTACACATATATTTTTTTTTAATTTTGGCCACTGCTATCACAGTTATTGAAAATAACAAACTGTCATAAAACCATACATCATTACCACATTTGGCTTATTTAAGGAACAGTAGCCCTTGGTTAACAATTTCCTTCAGAATTTCCAATCCAGATGACTCATGCATATTTCAAGCAAATATTTCACTACAAAATAAAGAATTATATCAAATTACATTTAAGTTTCTTCGATGCTTTATTCAGATGTGTACGCAGTGTCATTTGTATAGAATGCTAAGTAAAAAGTAACAGTTAATTTGGGGGGCTACTGCTATAAAAATATGTTATCTTTTATATATATATATATATCACAGCATTACTTATTATTAGCTTCACACATAGCACTTTGTCTTTGATTTACGCAAACAACTGTAAATGTTTTATATATTTGTGAGGAAGTGAATGATATTAGACCATCAATCCACAGGGACTGCAAATCAGGGGGAAAAAAAGGGCTATTACATTTCAGAAGCTGTTAAATCAGTTGTGCCCCCTGGCTGATTTTGTCAGCTATATTTGCTGTGGGTAAAACCGTTGATGCCTGGAATACTGGCGCAGCCCTGAGAGTGTTGGAGAGTAAATAGCAGCGAAGTTGTAAACTACAGCACACATCTCACACTTAGCGCGTAAGCCCAGCTTACACTTTCCTCTGAATAAATCCAGCAGCTTTAAAAAGAGCAAGAGAGAGAAATAAAGAAAAGTTGGGGGGGTGGGGAGGGAAAACTGGGCCAGGCCTTCTGTCACTGCCTCCAGCTTTAGCCCCTCAGCAGCCTGCCAAGAGGACACTGTTCCTGCCAGTTGTAAATTTTAATTGGCCATCTGGGGAAAGCACAAACCACTGACTAGAGATTAATCAGCAAATTAACCCAGGCATAATACACATTTCCCAATGGGCCTGAAGCAGCTCTAGGCTGGGCCAGAGCAGCCTGGGATGCAGGAGAACTTGTGTAGAATGCTGTTATTGCTTCCTGCCATGCAGGAGAACATTATCTCAGAGTCCTGAAATTCCCTTCTGTGTGACCTTGTTAGTGCCCCTGATTTGTATGGCGGTCGCAAACAGCTTTTTTTTTTGGTAAAGTGCTAAACACAGATGGCACAGGTACTGTGATTGCTGGGAAAAGTGTTGATGAATCAGTGAAAGTGACAACTTTTCTCTGGTGGGCTATTCACTTGGTTTGCTAAAGTACCTACAGGAAGAAACAATAGTGTACCTGGATTTTAACCAGCTCGGTGAATCACCAGAGAATCATATTTATTTAGCCAGTTTCTTGTGTGATACAAAGTGCCTTTTCACAGCCTCTATCTTGTAAAAGCAAATTTGTAAATAATAAAAACTTCATAAAGCTTAGGTTACCAATATTAAATGTGTGCTAATATAGAATGATGTGGCCTCAACATTTTCACCAAAAGTCTTCTAGTTAGCTCATAGCCATGCCTTGAGCCAAGACAGGAAAAGAGGATAACCATTAAAGTGAGGGATTGGTGAGAAACTGGGATTGGTTTTGACAGACGGTGAATGAAATGACTTTTCATGGAAGAAGTAGTCTTTACACAGCTTCTGAAATAATGGAAAAGGAAGAGCTCTGTGCATTTTAAACAAGGATCATTAGGATACAGAATATCAAGAAGACTCAGAGGTAATACTGCTGCTGCTGCTGCTAAGTCGCTTCAGTCGTTTCTGACTCTGTGAGACCCCATAGACGGCAGCCCACCAGGGTCCCCCATCCCTGGGATTCTCCAGGCAAGAACACTGGAGTGGGTTGCCATTTCCTTCTCCAATGCATGAAAGTGAAAAGTGAAAGTGAAGACACTCAGTCGCGTCCAACTCTTAGCAACCCCATGGACTGCAGCCTACCAGGCTCCTCTGTCTATGGGATTTTCCAGGCAAGAGTACTGGAGTGGGGTGCCATCACCTTCTCCGAGGTAATACTATAAAGCCCAAATAAAAGACACATTGAATAAACTTGCTTTAAGGGGCCTGCTACTGCTAAGTCACTTCAGTCGTGTCTGACTCTGTGCGACCCCATAGACGGTAGCCTACCAGGCTCCCCTGTCCCTGGGATTCTCCAGGCAAGAACACTGGAGTGGGTTGCCATTTCCTTCTCCATTGCATGAAAGTGAAAAGTGAAAAGGAAGTCGCTCAGTTGTGTCTGACTCTTGGTAACCCCATGGACTGCAGTCTACCAGGCTCCTCCATCCATGGGATTTTCCAGGCAAGAATACTGGAGTGGGGTGCCATTGAAAGTTAAAAGGTGATATGACCACAGAATATCAGGGAAAATAGAACATTTTCATCTTCTTAACAGATGTATCTCCGGAATTTAGCATAGTACTTAGTATCATGGCATATGGTAGGCACGCAACATTTTTTATGAAAGAAGACATATCCAGCTTTAATAAAATCAGACACCACTGTGGTATCAGACACACCTCCTACTGCCTTTTCTTTCCAGTCTAGATGGAATGAGCAGTAGACTATATTATGAGGGTCCCTACAAAAACCATATTTGAAGCACCAATTCATAGGCTGAAAAGAGACCTATGTTATCATCTAGTGTGAAGAGCTTGAACTTTACTCATTTAGTAATGGACTTGCAGTATTTAGGCTGTTATACACTTAGGGAGAAAGTGGAAGATGCAGTAATCTGAGGTTACGAGCAAGCAGAGGCAGCCAATGCCGTGAGCAAAAATAGAGCCAACTTTCTGGGAGGAACAGCAAGGAATGAGCAGGCAACCCCGAGAACCAGGAAGCAGCCTCTCCGTCTCAGTTCCATCCTATTGGAAGGCTACCTCTACATTTTTTTCCTGGCCTCTGATGTTATGTGGTTTCAATGAGTTTACATGGCATTCTGATCATTTCAACCAAAAGAAGCTTGACCAAAACAACCATAAATGGCAACAGCACCATCATAAGCCAACAGCCTGAGAAGACTAATAAAACTAGTAACCATTCCTACGCCCCTTCCAACAGCGCAAGCATTTAGGATCAATGCTGGTCATTTTCAGAAATACAAGTCATGGTGGATTATTTTATATGGCTCTGCCCTGACCCATCGCTAAATCACACAGACCCATTTCACCTGCCTCTGGCAAAGCAGATAGATTCTTTTCCATCACAACCAGGTATAGATTTCTTTCTGTTTTATTACATTATTGGAAGTAATGCTGTCTGCCAAACCACATGCCCTTAAACTGAAATGGCTTCTGGCCAAGCACTGGGTTAACCGTGACAGTAAATCAGTCAATATGCACAGCCTAGAGACCACAGCCGTTAAATAGATGTCTTTGGCTTTAGGTGGGGAACCCTCAAACACCCAACTCAGTCCCTAATAAGACCTTCTAAAAAGATTTTATTGCAAAGAGTATTTTAAATCACATAGCAGTTTATCATGAGACTTTATTTTTTTATTATTGTGAGGTTTTATATGGAATATAAAGGCACAAAAAGAGAATAGGTGACAGGTCTGCAATAATTCAATAACTGGTAAAAAGAAAATATTAGTCTTTCAGAATTTGTAATATTCCAAAAAAACTTTAAGAGTTGAAATGTCTGGCCTCTGCTTACCCTGTCTGACTTGCTCTGGCTGTGTTTTCTGCATACTGGAAATAATTCCTAACACAATAGTTACTAAGAGAATTTAGTCAGTATTTTCAGTGTGCACTGGTAGATGGATTTCTTTATCTCCTCTGGGAAACTTATGATCCAAAGGTTAGAGCATGATCAAATAAACCCTGGAGAGTTTGTGTGCTTTCTTCTGAATTATCCCAAAGCTTTCCTGTTTAACTTCATCTCTGTTGCCCCTACCTTACATCATCTCAATTACATATATAAAAAACTAGAGGAAATGGTGTTTACTTGTTTGTAAAGCAGAAGCATTACTTTGCCAACAAAGGTCTGTCTAGTCAAGGCTATGGTTTTCCCAATATGTATGGAATGGTTTTTCCAATATAGTTTTTCTCACATGTATGGATGTGAGAGTTGGACTATAAAGAAAGCTGAGCACTGAAGAATTGATGCTTTTGAACTGTGGTGTTGTAGAAGACTCTTGAGAGTCCCTTGGACTGCAAGGAGATCCAACCAGTACATCCTAAAGGAGATCAGTCCTGAATATTCATTAGAAGGACTGATGCTGAAGCTGAAACTCCAATACTTCGGCCACCTGATGTGAAGAGCTGACCCATTTGAAAAGACCCTAATGCTGGGAAAGATTAAGGGCAGGTGGAGAAGGGGACAACAGAGGGTGAGATGGTTGGATGGCAACACTGACTCAAATGGACATGAGTTTGGTTGGACTCTGGGAGTTGGTGATGGACAGGGAGGCCTGGTGTGCTGCAGTCCATGGCGTTGCAAAGAGTCGGACATGACTGAACAACTAAACTGAACTGAACTGAAAGGCATCAGAGATACTTCATAAGAAGATACCTGGCATACTAAGGTACAGAGTAGTAAAAAGATGATATTATAATATAGATCATGTATTATTCTGCTTTGATATAATTTTCCATATATTTTAGTGAAATGAAGAAATGTATATGTGGTAATATTTTGAGTTTATGTATTTCTTTTTTCTAAACGTCTTAAAGTAACTCACAATCTTATATTATTTTATCTTTATACCTAGAAATGAAACAGTTTACAATAGGTTCTTTCACACAACATAGATAAGGTATAAAAATGGAGTCAAGGAAGCTGAGATACATAATAATCAGCTAAATAACAGAAGATTAATTCACAAGAGTGTCTGTTGCACAGGAAAAATGTGAAGTATATTTATGTGTTTGATTTGCTTAAAACAGCAATCTCCATGGTCCTTTGAAGCTGGTTTCACCTTTATTCTTCCTTCCCCTTTTCCTACCTACTCAATGGACATGAATTTTCACAAACTCCGGGAGATAGTGAAGGACAGGGAAGCCTGGTGTGCTGCAGTCGATGGGGTCGCAGAGTTGAACACAACTTAGAGACTGGACAACAACAAACCTATATATCCAATGCCCACCAACCTGGAACTTTTCTGTTTCTGTAAACATCCTGACTTCCTATGGCTTGCACACAGTCTACTCCTTAACAGGTTCCAACTTCTTTCATTCATTTTTTATCTAGAGAATTTCCACTCATCTTCAAGATTTCAGCTTTGAGAAGCTTTTTATGTCCTCCCCACATGGACAGAGTTGCTTTGGTCTTGCAGTTTCCACCAGAACTTTGGCCATACCATTTCTTTAACTCTTATCTTGGTTAATACTGAAAATTATCTGCACTTATGTCTTCCCAATTGCAGATGGTGACTGCAGCCATGAAATTAAAAGACACTTACTCCTTGGAAGGAAAGTTATGACCAACCTAGATAGCATATTCAAAAGCAGAGACATTACTTTGCCAACAAAGGTTCGTCTAGTCAAGGCTATGGTTTTTCCTGTGGTCATGTATGGATGTGAGAGTTGGACTGTGAAGAAGGCTGAGCACCGAAGAATTGATGCTTTTGAACTGTGGTGTTGGAGAAGACTCTTGAGAGTCCCTTGGACTGCAAGGAGATCCAACCATCCATTCTGAAGGAGATCAGCCCTGGGATTTCTTTAGAAGGAATGATGCTAAAGCTGAAACTCCAGTACTTTGGCCACCTCATGGGAAGAGTTGACTCATTGGAAAAGACTCTGATGCTGGGAGGGATTGGGGGCAGGAGGAAAAGGGGACGACAGAGGATGAGATGGCTGGATGGCATCACAGACTCGATGGACATGAATTTGCGTGAACTCCGGGAGTTGGTGATGGACAGGGAGGCCTGGCGTGTTGCGATTCATGGGGTCGCAAAGAGTCGGACACAACTGAGCAACTGAACTGAACTGACTGATGTCTTTCCAATTAGGACTTGAATTATTTGAGGACTAAACTCAACACCCAGCATAATATTCCATATAAGGTAGATAATCCGTAAAATATTTGGTGCATGAGAATACTAATAAATTATTTGCTGCAAAAGTATTAGCATTAAGGATATAGGCAAAGAGCCTCCATTCTCTGAATGCATTTCAGAACTAATTTTGTTTTCCTTTGGCTTCCCTTGTGATGTTAGTGGTAAAGAACCGGCCTGCCAATGCAGGAGACATAAAAGATGTGGGTTCGATCCCTGCGTCAGGAAGATTTCCTGGAGGAGGGCATGGCAACCCACTCCAGTATTCTTGCATGGAGAATCTCATAAACAGAGGAGCCTGGCGGACTACAGTCCATAGGGTTGCAAAGAGCTGGACACGACTTAATCAACTTAGTGCACACATGCACTTGTTTACCTCAATGAGAGAGACTCTGGTATTTCAGGTATATAATTGAAGATGGCCTTGAATTTCAAAGCTTCTATGACTTTACAAACTTGTTTGTGAAATAATATTCATACAGTTAAATGTATTTGGATGACCATGATTTCCATAGCTTCAATTTTTTTTACCAACTTGAAAATAATGTATGTGTAATTAAATACACTGAATTTAAGTGTACAAGTCATTGAGTTTTGCCAACTGTATATACCTTACAATCTGTGTAACTCATAACCCTATCATGATATAGAATATTTGAATCACCCAGAAAGTTTCCTCCAACCCCTTTGCACTCAATCCATTTCATGCCACTCACCCAAGCAACCACTACTCTTATATTTATCAATATAGATTAGTTTTGAACTCCTAGGACTTGATATAAACAAACTCTTAAGTACACACTTTGCTGCATCTTACTTTTTTTGTTATGGTAGTGATGTGTATCAGAGTTTTGCTCATTTTTATTATTGAATACTATTTCATTATATGAATGTACAACATTTTGTATATCCACTCACCAGTCAATGGATATTTGGGTTTTTAATAGGTTTTAGCTATGGGGCTTCCCTGGTGGTTCAATTGGTAAAGAATCCACCCGAAATGCAGGAGACCTGGGTTCAATCCCTGAGTTGGCAAGATCCCCTGGAGGAGGGCATGGCAACCCAACCCATTTCAGATTTCTTGCCTGGAGAATCCCATGGGCTGAGGAGCCTGGTGGGCTACAGTCCATGGGGTCACAAAGAGTGGACACACTGTGTGACTAAGCACAGCACAGCACAGCATTATGAAGAAAGCTGTTTGTATTTGTATATGTCTTCCTGTTATTTGTATATGTCTTTTGTATATGTACATTTACAAATGTATATATGTACATTTGTATATGTCTTCCTGTTATTTTTTAACTTCTTCTGGCTAAATACCTAGGAGTAAAATTGTTATGTCAGGTGACAAACATGTATTTAAGTTTATAAGAAATTGATAAAATATTTTCTTAAGTTTTTGTACCATTTTATATTCCCACAGCAATGTTTGAGAGTTCTAGTTGCTCTTTACATTGGGCCAGTTTTGTGAAAAACACCATTGGTATCTTGAAGGAACTGGACTCAATCTGTAGAGATTGCTTTGGGTAGTATGGACATTTTAACAATATTGATTCTTCCAGTCCATGAGTACTGTATATATTTTCATTTATTTATGCTGTCTTTAATTTCTTTCCTCACTGTTTCATAGTTTTCAAAGTACAGATCTTTCACCTCTTTGGTTAAATTTATTCCTAAGTATTATGTTCTTTCTGAGGCAAGTATCATGAAATTGTTTCCTTCATTTCTCTGATAGTTTGTTATTGGTGTGTAGAAATGTCACTGATTTCTGTAGAATGATTTTGTATTCTATAACTGTATTCAATTCATGTTTTAGTTGTAACAGTTTCCTGGTGGAGTCTTCAGGGTTTTCTATATATAGTATCATGTCATTTGCAAAGAGTTAGACTTTTATTTCTTTTTTAATTTGAATTACTTTTATTTCTTTTTCTTGCCTAATTGTTGTGGCTAGGACTTCAATGGTTGTTGCTGTTGTTCAGTTGCTAAATCATGTCTGACTCTTTCCAACCCCATGGACTGCAACATGCCAGGCTCCTCTGTCCTCCACTATCTCCTTGAGTTTGCTCAAATTCATGTCCTTTGAGTCAATGATGCCATCCAACCAGCTCACCCTCTGTTGCCCCTTTCTCTTTCTGCCCTCAATCTTTCCTAGCATCAGGGTCTTTTCCAATGAGTCAGCTCTTCGCGTCAGGCAGCCAAAGGATTGGAGCTTCAGCTTCAGCATCAGTCCTTCCAATGAATATTCAGAATTGATTTCCTTTGGGATTGACTGGTTTGATCTTGAAGTCCAAGGGACTCTCAAGAGTCTTCTCTAGCACTGCAATTCAAAAGCACCAATACTATTTGAATAAAAGTAACAAAGGTGAGCAACCCTCTCTTGTCCCTGATCTTAGAGAAAAAGCTTTTATATTTTCTCATCCTTGTTAGCTGTGCATTTATCATACATAACCTTTACTATATTGAGATATGGTTCTTCTATACCCACTTCATTGAGCATTTTTATCATAAATAGATGTTGAATTTTGTTAAATGCTTTTTCTGCATCTATTGAGATGATCATATGATTATTTTGTTAATGCTGTGTATCATATTGATTGATTTGCAAATATTAAACCATCCTTGCAATACTGGAATGAATTCTACTTGATTGTCTTGCATGATCTTTATAATGTATTATTGAATTTAGTTTGCTAATATTGATTTTTTCATCTATGTCATATATTACTTAAGTTATTGGCCTATAATTTTATTTTTCTGTGAATGTGTGTAGGTTATATGTATATACTATACCAATTTATATAAGAAACTTAAACATCTTTCAAGCATCCTCCAGTCTTCCATGGAGGTCCTGAAACTAATTTCCCACCTTCAGTGTAATAGGCTCATCAAGGATATAGACTTCCAGAAAATAAGTTTATTCTTATCTAGTTGGGTATTCTGCCACATGGCACCACCGATGACTCCTTGGACCTCTTTCAACTGTTACTCTACTAGTTCGCTTTTTATCTCTCCGATTTTCCTCACAGACAAACTGTCCTCTGTCCTCTACATTTGTCTCTTAGCCCCATCTCTTCTTTAATTCATGTAGCTTGAGTTATGCCATACATTTTATTATCTTCAACTATCACTGCATAAGTCAGAGTTTTTTGAGGATTCAAAAACTACCTCAATTATTTTAATAGAAAAAAATTAAACAACTGTTAACTAGCTTACAGAAAACTAAAAAGGCAAAAGGGAAACACTTTCTGTGGTTAAATCTAGGCTTGTGGACCAAATGGAATCTTTAAAGCTCAGGTGCTAGAAGGAAGCCTGTGGAGCTAAAAGTTAGATCTTTGAGGACAGAATACTTCTTAGTTAGTACTGGTGTTTAAGAGCTTGAGAGAGAAGTCCCACTGGACTGGGACTCAGTGTTCTGAAGATGAAGCATATTCTGGCTGATGCTGAGTTTTCTGAGAGGAATATAATGAGGCTGATTTTAATGGCACAGAAAAATTGCAAACTGCAATCAACTGCTACTTGTAGAACCAACTGTCACTACCAGGGTGATTCCATCACATGACTGGAATCAGAAGCAAACAGGAAAGAGTAACTTTTTTTTACCCATCCAGATTTCCAGATTTTCTCCAGTGCCTGCTTTTGGCAAAGCATAATGGGGACCAACTAGCAAAAGTGTTCAACTTCAGTATAAAAGAGCAGAGTATTAAAGTACGAGTTTGACACTAAAAGACAAAAGTATAATAATCACGATGGTTCAGATATTTGGTTACCCAATATCTCTACACACTTTTCTAACATCAACTCGACTGATAGAAACTACTTTACACTTTGACTCAACAAAATTCTTTGTATGTTCAAGGACGCTCCCAATTTGCTTCAAAACAAGTAGATGTCATGTTTCAAAAATCGTTGTATTCATCTCTGAAAGATAACTACACATCGCGTTAGCTGAGTAGGAGCTAGGCACCATCTACAGCCTACTTCCCATGGTACAGCAACCATCATGTGATCACAAAAATTTCAGAAAGTTAATTGAAAATAAGAGAACATTATATGTAGGGAGGTGAAGGGAGAGGACAAGAGGGAGAAAGGAAAGGGGGAAAAAAAGATGGAAGAATAAAGAGGAATAAAAAAGAACAAAAGAAGGGGAAAAAAGCATCTCCTAAAATGATAACCATAGTTACCTCCAAGAGGGATTATTATGAATAAAATTTTACCGATTTTTCATAAAGGGCATATACTATTTTTACAGTCAGGAGAAACTACATATAAGAAAAAAAAATTAAAGCTGCTCCACTGGGTCAGGTGATTTCTTTCAGACAGGAAGACTCTCTAAACTCTTGGGAAACAATCAGTTCCTCTAGAATGGGAGCAAGTCCTACTCTTTTAGTCGAACTTTTATAAAGCTTTTAGAACAGCGCCATGCTCAGATAACCACTCAACAAATGAACCGGACTTATTATTCATTCTTTATAAAATTCTAATGACAAGAATTTTGAAATATTGATAAATATTTGTTAGAATCAGCAGCAGAGATTATTAGATTTTCCTTAAACTTAGATAACAAAAAAGTATTATTATTATTTTGCAAAAAATATTTCAGCAATCACATTTAAATTTTTTTTATTTTTTAAATTATGAAAATATAATAACACATTTATAGGAGACTTGGAAAATACAGAACAAAGTTACATACAGTTCCATTATATATTGTTGCTGTTCATTGTTCAATCACGCATCATGTCTGACTCTTTGCAACCCCATGGACTGCAGCATACCAGGCTTTTCTGTCCTTCACCAACTCCTGGAGTTTGTTCAAACCATGACCACTGAGTCAGTGATGCCATTTAACCATCTCATCCTCTCTCGCCCCCGTCTCCTGTCTTCAATCTTCCCCACAATCAGGGTCTTTTCTAATGAGTTGGCTCTTCACATCAGTTGCCAAAGTATTGGAGCTTCAGCTTCAGTATCATTCCTTAAAAGTTTTAGTTGGAGTTTCCACATCAAGCTCTCAGAAATTAATAGAATGAATAGACAGAAAAGTAGAAGTGTATTGTAGACCTGAAAAGCACTATGAACCAATTCAACATAACTAAGATTTATACAATTTTCATACAACAGAAGGACACAATTTCTATTCAAGTTCCTGTAGACTATAAACCAGGAGACGCTGGAACATATCCAGTGCTATAAAACAAGGTGCAAAAACCTCATGGTCTAAAGGTATTGAAATCATACAGTCTGTTCTCTTACCACTGTAGAATTATGTTAGAAATCAATATCAAAAGATACTTTAAAATAACCCACATATTTTCAAGTACAAAGTGACATTTACTAAGAGAGATCTTAGACTTAGCCATTGAAAGCCTCACTAAAGTTAAAAGACTAAAAAACACAGAGGGTGATTGCAGAGAAGAAAGCATTTAAATGAGAAAGTAATATCAAAATGATAAATTAATATCAAAGATATTAAAAACCCCATGTATTTAGAAATGCCCACTTTTAAATGATGAGTGTATCTAGGAAGCCATGAAAAGGAAAATTAGAAAATATTTGTAACAGAATAAAGATGAAAAGAGAATTTTTCAGAATTTGTTGTATGCAGCTGAAGTTGCTCAATGCAGCTAAATAGAGTGTGGAATCTCAAATAAGGTATGAAAACAAATAATGGAGACTAGCATAAAATTTCATGAAATTTAAACAAAATTTGTACTTTTAGTTAATAATAGTTTATCACTTGTTATTTTATTTTATTTTTTTTTTTACAGCATGGTATTTCCTTCTACTCTCAGAATTGGAGTAATCACATTTATTTCTTGAGATTTTAACCTGAATTATTATTGAATGAATCATTATAGCAAAGACATTATAGCATTTCTTAGACCACCTGTGATTTTGAATTTTTTCTACCTGCATCTCCTTCTGTGAAAATAAAGATCCTTTGGAGTCACTACAAGAAGTGGTGTAGGTAGATACAAATTCTTATTTGGGCGCAGGCTCCTCCTCCGGGCTCCAGTTCTGCTGGAGACGCAGCCCAGCGACTACATCGCCTTACAGCGATCTTCGGAGCGGGTCGTCTGGCCTTGCCCTACTGCAAGGGCTGCGGTGTCCCCGCGCGTTCGCAGGCAGGGTGGAACAGCCAGCCACTCTCCCAGCCTCGGTGGTTTGGTGAACACAAGCCCCAGCGTGCCTGGAGAGTGCAACCCCTCGCCCGGCCCGGCAAGTCCCGGGCGTGAGCCGCGCTGACCGAAGGAGTATGGCAGCCTCTGGGGTAGAGAAGAGCAGCAAGAAGAAGACCGAGAAGAAACTTGCTGCTCGAGAGGAAGCCAAATGGATGGCAGGTTTCATGGGCGTCATGAATAACATGCGGAAACAGTGATTTAAATCCACCACCCAACTATAGTTGAATCTACAGTCTACCCAGGGATCTGTACCCAGGGTCAACTTGAATTCACGCTGGGAGGGACTGATTGCACAACCTTGTTGACAAGCCACACAAATCCAAAGAAAACACTGTGTGATGTGATCCTTATGGTCCAGGAAAGAAAGATACCTGCTCATCGTGTTGTCCTTGCTGCAGCCAGTCATTTTTTAACTTAATGTTAACTTAATGAATCAAAGTCCTTTGAAGTGGAGCTCAAAGATGCCGAACCTGACATTATTGAACAACTTGTGGAATTTGCTTATACAGCTAGAATTTCTGTGAAGAGCAACAATGTTCAGGCCTTGTTAGATGCAGCAGATCAGTACCAGATTGAACCTGTGAAGAAAATGTGTGTTGATTTTTTGAAAGAACAAGTTGATGCTTCAAACTGTCTTGGTGTAAGTGTATCAGCAGAGTGTCTAGACTGTCCTGAATTGAAAGCAACTGCAGATGACTTTATTCATCAGCATTTTACTGAAGTTTATAAAACTGATGAATTTCTACAACTTGACGTCAGGCGAGTTACACATCTCCTCAACCAGGACACTCTGACTGTGAGAGCAGAGGATCAGGTTTATGATGCTGCAGTCAGGAGGTTGAAATATGATGAACCTATAAAGTCAGGTTTCCTCTTAAAGAATTTCTTAAGTAAAACAGTACAAGCTGAACCACTTATTCAAGACAATCCCGAATGCCTTAAGATGGTGATAAGTGGCATGAGGTATCATCCCCTTTCTCCAGAGGATCGAGAAGAACTGGTAGAAGGCACAAGGCCCAGAAGGAAGAAACATGACTACCGCATAGCCATTTGGAGGCTCCCAACCACAGTCTTGTAGATATTTTAACCCAAAGTTGAAAAAATGAGTGTGCTGCACAAGCCTGGAAATGAGGCTGTAACTTCAGAAATCTCATTTGATGTCTTGCTTTGCTCTTATAAATGGCACATACTTGGTGCTCTTCTGTATACTCACAAATTCTTAGACTTATAGTGGAAAAATTTAAATAATTGAGGATATAACTACCAATAAAAACATTCTTATTCCATCAATTATTACTCATTTCCTAATGTTAACACTATTAGCACCCCATTATAATATTTATTAAATATTTCTGTTGGAAGTTTCACCCTCTCCTTTCTTTTTGCTAAAACTACATCTTAAAAATTTTCACCATTTACTTTTATTTAATATTTTAATATAAGTTGATTGTCTTTATTATTTTTAATATTAAAAGTCAGGAGGCTGATTTCTCTATAAGTTATTATTTACCTTGAATTTCCAAAGTGAACATTATTTCATTTTCCATTTCAAGTAGACTGCTTAATAATAAATACTGTATAGGAATTGTTTTAAAATTCTTGAATTTAATATTATCGGAGATGTTAAAATAGTTTTAACTATCATTAATGGAACTCATTGATATGTGTCCTATATCTGTCCCAAATGATTATTTTCATTGAATTGATCTCCTTCAAAGAGACAAAATAAGCAGTACTACTTAATTGAATTATCTAGAATTAAGCAGTATCCCTATAGTGTTGTCTTTAGATATTCCTTGGATATCACTCATGAGAAGCAGCAAATGTTTATATTAATTGCTGATTGAAAGATGATAAGAAAAAATATTAATTTTTTTCTAGTAGATAAAGTAGTAGAAATCTTGGGTTGTTATACTGAATTGAAATGATACTGTTCTTGTCGTCCTTTCATGATTTCTGCTGAGCCTCCTCTTCCCCTTCCTCACTGTATTATTGTACTATTATACTACTATTAGCTATGCCAAAAACTAACAAAGTAGCTAATAGTAGTATATTGGCTGGCTTTGGAGAAGGAAATGGCAACCCACTCCAGTGGAACCTGGTAGGCTACAGTCCATGGGGTTGCAAAGAGTTGGACATGACTGAGCGACTTCACTGGGACTGGCTGGCTTAAGCTATCATTCTGGTGGTCACTTTATTTGAAATAAAATAACTTATAAGAGGAAAAGGCAAGCTGTCCTTGAATTTCCCTTAAAGTTTGGAACATAAAGTTGTCATAGGCTTTTCCTCATTATGTAAAGAAAGGGAATGTATCCTGATAGCCCCAAATATTCAAATCAGCTCCATTACCTGTAAAGAATCACCTGCCAATGCAAGAGACTCAGGAGACTTGGGTTCAATCCCTGGGTCAGTAAGATCCCCTGCAGAAGGGCATGGCAACCCACTCCTGTGTTCTTGCCTGGAGAATCCCATGAACAGAGGAGCCTGGTGGACTACAGCCCATAAGGTATCAAAGAGTCGGACATAACTGAAGTGACTAAGCATGCACACATGCATTTCCAACACTAATCTTTTACCATACAAATCAATTTCAATATCTAAAGAGAAACATAATAATAATGTTATCTTGGATTTAAGCATGTTGACCTCTGTGAATTATTTCTACTGAATGTTACTGTATTTTGCCATGGCCTTAGGTGATTTGATAGTCATAATCTACTATTAGCTATGCCAAAAACTAACAAAGTATCCTCTTCTTAAGTACAAATAAGATTTTGTATCTACCTACACCACTTCTTGTACAGGTGTAATATGATGCTTAAATTAAATGAGAGTATTTTAAGCCAGTATGTTTTGCTACTTGGATGGAGGAAGCATGTAAATCCTACAATTTTGTCATTGTGATGACTCATTAACATGCCATTGTGTTAATGTACCATCCTGTTGTTGAAGAGAGCTAGAATTAACATGCACCTTTAAATGTATTTATGTGCAAATATACATATACATACATATTTTATAAAATAAAAATGAATATATGTATATTTTTTCCTTCTGCTTATTGTATTTTTAAACAACTTAGCAAATAATTTAGTCAAGGTTATTGCCCTAATTTGAAAAAAACTTTGAATTTTGGCACCAAAAAAAAAAATGCTTAAGAATTGAACATTTTGTTTGTATTATATTGTCTTTTATTTACTTTTATTAAGTAACAATAAACCAAAATAAACCACAAAGTGCTTGTGCACTTAAATACCTTCAGTGAATTTAAAGACTTACAGAATTAATGGTTTAGGCAGACTTTCTTTGAGCAACAGAAACAAAGAGAAATCAATATGCCTATCTGTCAGAATTAAGCAGTTTTATATTCTGATCCACTAAATCTATCCTCAGTTAAATACGAAAGAAGAAATATCCAAAGCAATAAATCTGGATATGTAAACTTTCATAAAGAGATTCTATAGTCAAAAAATGTTAGAAAGGTTTAAATATCTTATTCCTTTTTGTATTTAAAAAAAGATTTTTTAAAATCTTTTAAGTGAGAATTGCTTTTTAAAAAAATCACTGACACCAAACATCTGCTTCTTTTCAGCTCATCTGCAACTGAGTAAAATAGAAAGGGGGGGGGGGGGAAACACCAACTTTGCACAGTTATGCCATTAAAAAAAAAACCAAAACCTTAATATCACTCTTAAAACTCTGCATGTATATACTGAAAGTTAAGCAAATGAAAATATTCCAAACTGTAAGAAGTGAATAAAAAGAGAAATTAAGAAAAAGAAATACTAACAAGAATAGTCTGGTTAATTCCAACCAACAGGTAGAAAACTGCAAATCAAAAACTAAAACACATTGCAAAAACTGCTGCACCAACTAAACAAAATGAACCCAACTATTCTTTTTTGAGCACATTAAACCAAAGAAATGACTGAGAGAACTTATTCAAATGATAATGGTATGTATGCGCCTAATCAACATACTGTCAATCCAAAGTGAACTGAGCTAACACTTCTTTCTATTTATACTTTCACTTAATCTCAGGCAGAAAGTAATTAATCAACCAATATAACCGGTTATTTTGAATCAACTAAATAAAACAGTAGAGAATAGGAATATTTCCGCTTTACAACCAGTTATTTTGTTACTTCTAAGAGAAGCTGTATTAAATGGAGCCATTTCTAGGGGAAGTTCTACTGATTTAACCCATTTTAGCCCTTATTAAGAATAAATACAGTAGAAATCAGGAAAGGGATCTGGAAGACAGCGCACTAGTAAAGATGACATTTAATTCTGTACCGATACAAAGTTATCTTTAAAAAGCTTCTATCAACAAGCATCATTATCCCTGAAGAAATTGAGGATGTTAGTCAAAATGCTTATGTCACTAAAAGAGAAAAGAATGGAGTCTTGAAGTTATGGTAGTCATGTTGGTTTTGTTCACATGACTTTTACCTCTAAGCCTCTCCATTCTTTTGCCCAAAGACAGTTATATTTTACAAGATAGTTATATTTTACACTATTCATGTAACTTTCTAAAATATTAATCACTATTTCCTAGTCCTGATAATGATATATTTTCTAATTGCATCATAACAAAGTGAGTAGTTTAAGAAATAACTAACTATAAGAAAGAGACTTTTACTTTCTTTGCCTCATTATCTCTATTTTGCAGAAGCCAAAGTGAATTCTGCTAGTCATATCGAGCAGGGATATTTTAAGGATATTTTAAGGATCAATGGCATGGGTTACAGAGCTCTCAAAGAATGGTGCTATGGATGTATTACGTCTTATTGCTGTATTTTAAGCAAATGGGATCTCAGGCCCTTCAGAGAGATGGATAATCCCTTCAAATCCTTAAAGATTTGAATAATAGCTATAAGTAAGACTGGTGTTTAGTAAATATAATTTGATAACTGTATAAAGATATAATCCCATGTGACTAGGCTTTCAAGAAGAAGAGTGAAGAAAACAAAAAGCTATAATAGTTAGATTTCATCGAATCATGTGAAAAAGTGAAAAAGCAGCTTGCATGCTAAAGAGACTTTGGGGAAATGTTGAAGATGGCATGCATGCATGCTAAGTTGCTTCTGGAGTGTCCAACTCTTTGCAACCCTATGGACCATAGCCTGCCAGATTCCTCTGTCCATGGGATTCTCCAGGCAAGAATACTGGAGTGGATTGCCATGCCCTCCTCCAGCGGATCTTCCCAATCCAGGGATCAAATCCACGTCCCTTACATCTCCTGCATTGGCAGAAGAATATAAAAAATAGTACAGTGGAGGGGGTCAAACAGACATGCAGAGTATGTCAAAATGAAGCAAAGAGGGGACTTTCCTAGTGGTCCAGGGGCTAAGACTCTGCACTCCCAATGCAGAGGAACCAGGTTTATCCTTGGTCAGGGAACTAGACCCCACATGCCGTAACTAAGAATTCAAGTTTACATGCCGAAATGAAGGTCTAAGATCTTGCATGCTGTAACTAAGACCTGGTGCAGCCAAATAACAATAAATTTTTTTAAAAATTGTTAAGTAAAAAATTAAAAGAAATCATCAACAGTGATCCATACACTTATGATAGCAGGCATTAACAATGTTAATAGATGCTTAGGAGACACATTGGTCAAGATGGATATCAATCCTGATGTCTGGCCATGACAATAAGTGTATCTGGGCTATTTTGCCATCATGATATAGTGGTTAGAAATGTGGTCTCTGGTGCTAGACTCTCCGGATTCAAACACCAACCTATGTCACACATATTGGCTGTGTGACATAGACATGATACCCACTTTCCCTCTGCCTTCATATCTTCATCTGTAAAATGGAAACAGTATTACTGTCTACTTCTGAAGGTTTTCATGTGGGTTGAGTGAGCTATTATATGCTAATGTATGTTGAGTGCTTAAAGCAGTTGCAGGTGTGTGTGTTATTAGACATTTTGAACCGAGACGCCAATATTTACGAACCATGTTATATCATTAATCAGTGAGCCAGTCAAGTATTTACAGATCACCCTCAGTGGGTCCAAGGTCTACAGAGATTTCAAGACAGACAAAGGATCACACAAGAACCTGAATTTTTTTTTTTTTTTTTTTTTTGCTAGCTAGTGGGGGCTTCCCAAGTGGCTCAGTGGTAAAGAATCCACGGGCCAATGCAAGAGGCACAGGAGACATGGGTTCAATTTCTTTGTTGGGAAGAACACTTGGAGAAGAAAATGGCAACCTGCTCCAGTGTTCTTGCCTGGAGAATCCCATGGACAGAGGAACCTGGTGGGCTACAGTCTATGAGGTTACAAAGAGTCGGACATGACTTAGGGACAGCAAACATGCACGACTAGCCAGTATAGCAAATATAAACTAAAGGAAAATGGCAGTATTAAAGTAATATAGCAGTTAAAGAGGCTCTACCAAAGAAAAACACAGTTTGGTCATTTAAGGATCATGCTTTACAATGGTAAACTAGTTCCCACTGACTCTAATATAATAAATGTTCAGGTATAATCATGCCATTCAGACTGCACAGACCTTCGCTGGCCTCCTGGGTAGCCCTAGAACCACTTTTTCTGAAAAGTCAGTTTTGAGTTCATAACGCCCTTTTTAAGGTTCAGTTGCTGTTTCCATTTTAAATTTTGGTATTCCAGATTATAAATTATTACCTTTAATTGGCATCAAGATAAAATTTTAGAGTATATTTGTCAGCTTTAATGTAAACTATTATTTTAGGGGAAAAAAATGTCAGCAATGAGTAAAAGGAAGAGTTTGTTTCCCTGCATATCCTTTGAAGAATTACAAGTAATAATCACTCCACTTTCCGACCTTCAGTTTAACAATGTAGTAAATGAATTCGAATGTTTGCAAATCTTTAATATGAGTAGAAGCCATTTTAATATGGATTCTCAAATATCTAAATTTGAAGCACTGTAAGAGCCTTGAGCAAAAACAATACCCAGCTGTGGATGTGACTGGTGATAGAAGCAAATTCCAATGCTGTAAAGAGCAATATTGCATAGGAACCTGGAATGTCAGGTCCATGAATCAAGGCAAATTGGAAGTGGTCAAACAAAGATGGCAAGAGGGAATGTTGACATTCTAGGAATCAGTGAACTGAAATGGACTGGAATGGGTGAATTTAACTCAGATGACCATTATATCTACTACTGCGGGCAGGAATCCCTCAGAAGAAATGGAGTGGCCATCATGGTCAACAAAAGAGTCCGAAATGCAGTACTTGGATGCAATCTCAAAAACGACAGAATGATCTCTGTTCATTTCCAAGGCAAACCATTCAATATCACAGTAATCCAAGTCTGTGCCCGAACCAGTAATGCTGAAGAAGCTAAAGTTGAACAGTTCTATGAAGACCTACAAGACCTTTTAGAACTAACACCCCGAAAAGATGTCCTTTTCATTATAGGGGACTGGAATGCAAAAGTAGGACGTCAAGAAACACCTGGAGTGACAGGCAAATTTGGCCTTGGAATACGGAATGAAGCAGGGCAAAGACTAACAGAGTTTTGCCAAGAAAATGAACTGGTCATAACAAACACCCTCTTCAAACAACACAAGAGAAGACTCTATACATGGACATCACCAGATGGTAAACACTGAAATCAGATTGATTATATTCTTTGCAGCCAAAGATATAGAAGCTCTATACAGTCAGCAAAAACAAGACCAGGAGCTGACTGTGGCTCAGATCATGAACTCCTTATTGCCAAATTCAGACTTAAATTGAAGAAAGTACGGAAAACCACTAGACCATTCAGGTAGGACCTAAATCAAATCCTTTATGATTATACAGTGGAAGTGAGAAATAGATTTAAGGGCCTAGATCTGATGGACAGAGTGCCTGATGAACTATGGAATGAGGTTCGTGACATTGTACAGGAGACAGGGATCAAGACCATCCCCATGGAAAAGAAATGCAAAAAAACAAAATGGCTGTCTGGGGAGGCCTTACAAATAGCTGTGAAAAGAAGAGAGGCAAAAAGCAAAGGAGAAAAGGAAAGATATAAGCATCTGAATGTAGAATTCCAAAGAATAGCAAGAAGAGATAAGAAAGCTTTCTTCAGAGATCATTGCAAAGAAATAGAGGAAAACAACAGAATGGGAAAGACTAGGGATCTCTTCAAGAAAATTAGAGATATCAAGGGAACATTTCATGCAAAGATGGGCTTGATAAAGGACAGAAATGGTATAGACCTAACAGAAGCAGAAGATATTAAGAAGAGATGGCAAGAAAACACAGAAGAACTGTACAAAAAAGATTTTCATGACCCAGATAATCACTATGGTGTGATCACTGACCTAGAGCCAGACATCCTGGAATGTGAAGTCAAGTGGGCCTTAGAAAGCATCACTACGAACAAAGCTAGTGGAGGTGATGGAATTCCAGTTGAGCTCTTTCAAATCCTGAAAGATGATGCTGTGAAAGTGCTGCACTCAATATGTCAGCAAATTTGGAAAACTCAGCAGTGGCCACAGGACTGGAAAAGGTCAGTTTTCATTCCAATCCCAAAGAAAGGCAATGCCAAAGAATGCTCAAACTACCACACAATTGCACTCATCTCACATGCTAGTAAAGTAATGCTCAAAATTCTCCAAGCCAGACTTCAGCAATATGTGAATCGTGAACTTTCTGATGTTCAAGCTGGTTTTAGAAAAAACAGAGGAACCAGAGATCAAATTGCCAACATCAACTGGATCATGGAAAAAGCAAGAGAGTTCCAGAAAAATATCTATTTCTGCTTTATTGACTATGCCAAAGCCTTTGACTGTGTGGATCACAATAAACTGTGGAAAATACTTCAAGAGATGGGAATACCAGACCACCTGACCTGCCTCTTGAGAAATTTGTATGCAGGTCAGGAATCAACAGTTAGAACTGGACATGGCACAACAGACTGGTTCCAAATAGGAAAAGGAGTACGTCAAGGCTGTATATTGTCACTCTGCTTATTTAACTTAAATGCAGAGTACATCATGAGAAACGCTGGACTGGAAGAAACACAAGCTGGAATCAAGATTGCCAGGAGAAATATCAATAACCTCAGATATGCAGATGACACCACCCTTATGGCAGAAACTGAAGAGGAACTAAAAAGCCTCTTGATGAAAGTTAAAGTGGAGAGTGAAAAAGTTGGCTTAAAGCTCAACATTCAGAAAACAAAGTCAGAAAATGAAGATCAAGGCATTTGGCCCCATCACTTCATGGAAAATAGATGGGGAAACAGTGGAAACAGTGTCAGACTTTATTTTTTTGGGCTCCAAAATCACTGCAGATGGTGACTGCAGCCATGAAATTAAAAGACGCTTACTCCTTGGAAGGAAAGTTATGACCAACCTAGATAGCATATTCAAAAGCAGAGACATTCCTTTGCCAACAAAGGTTCATCTAGTCAAGGCTATGGTTTTTCCTGTGGTCATGTATGGATGTGAGAGTTGGACTGTGAAGAAGGCTGAGCGCCGAAGAATTGGTGCTTTTGAACTGCGCTGTTGGAGGAGACTCTTGAGAGTCCCTTGGACTGCAAGGAGATCCAACCAGTCCATTCTGAAGGAGATCAGCCCTGGGATTTCTTTGGAAGGAATGATGCTAAAGCTGAAACTCCAGTACTTTGGCCACCTCATGCAAAGAGTTGACTCATTGGAAAAGACTCTGATGCTGGGAGGGATTGGGGGCAGGAGAAGAAGGGGATGACAGAGGATGAGATGGCTGGATGGCATCATTGACTCAATGGACGTAAGTCTGAGTGAACTCCGGGAGTTGGTGATGGACAGGGAGGCCTGGCGTGCTGCGATTCATGGGGTCGCAAAGAGTCGGACACGACTGAGCGACTGAACTGAACTGAAGAGCCTTGAGAATGGGAAAATTCATTTTCTTTGGAAATATATATTTAAATAGCTATTATAATAATTTACAAAGCATTAACTCTGGGACTGAACTAAGAATACTTATTTATATTCTTAATTAAGCCTTATCTGTGAGGCAACTATTGTTTTTTTCTTTTAATTTTTCATTGGTGTATAGTTGGTTTACAATGTTGTGATATTTTCTGCTTACAGCAGAGTGAATCAGGCATATGTATACATTATACATATATCTCCTCTTTTTTAAAATTTCCTTACCATTTAGGTCACCACAAAGCACTGAGTAGAGTTCCCTGGGCTCTAGAGTAGGCTCTCATATCTGTTTTATACATAGTAGTGAATATATGTCAATCTCAGTCTCCCAGTTCATCTCATCCTTCCTTCCCCTTTGGTGTCTATATGTTTGTTCTCTATGTCTATGTCTCTCCTCTTTGCAAAAAGGTTCATAGAACAACTTAAATGTCTATTCACAGAGGAATAGATAAAGAAGATGTGGCCCATATATATGAATACAGTGGAATATTACTCAGCCATAAAAACAAACAAAAACGTGCCATTTGCAGACATGTGGATAGACCTAGACAGTGTCATACAGAGTGAAGTAAGTCAGAAAGAGAAAAACAAATAACATACATTAATGCAAATATGTGGAATCTAGAAAAACAGTACAGACGGGAGGGAACTATTATTATTCCCATCCCTTAGATAAGGAAATTGAAGTACAGGGAAGCTAATTTGCTAACATCACACTGCTAAGATGAGGAGGAACCAGGATATGAACCTAGTTTTACTGACCTCCTAAACCCTGTTTTAGTTACTAGAAAACACTGTTTAGACATAGACCATCCCTGTAGACACATACCAGGTGGCAATATGGTGTTAAAATTCAGTGTCCAAGCTCTGGTTTCAGTCTGGCTGAGATAAAATCTTACCTGTAACACTTGTTATCTGTATGATATTGAGAAAGTATTTAGAATGTCTCCAGCCCATAGTAGGAGCTAAATAAACAATAGCTGTTATTGCTTTAAATGGAGAAAGAAATGGCAATCCACTCCAGTATTCTTGCCTTGAGAATCCCATGGGCAGAAGAGCCTGGTGGGCTATGGTCCCTGGGGTCGTGAGGCATTGGGCACGACTGAGCGACTGAGCATACACACACGTTTTAAGAATACACAGACTTGAGTAGGAGGTCAGGTCACGGCAAGGAGGGAAAGTGATAGATCATATTAGAGAAATGAAGAGATGAGTCAAAAATCTTGTAGGACCTTGAAGGCCATTGTAAAGACTTTGGTCTTCACCATACGTGTGATGTAAAGACAGTGGAGAATTCTAACAAGAAAAGTATCATGATTAACTCAAGTTTTCATGATTGCACTGACTGCTAGATAGAAATAAACTGAAGGAAGGTAAAAGTAAAGCAGGGAAACCAGTTAAATGTCTCTTGCAGCAATCCAAAGGAGAAACACCAATGCTTTACACCATGATAACAGCGGATGGGCTTCCCAGGTGGCACAAGTGGTGAAGAGCCTGCCTGCCAATGCAGGAGACAGACTTGGGTTTGATCCTGGGTCGGGAAGTTTCCCTGGAGGAGGGCATAGCAACCCACTCCAGGATTCTTGCTTGGAGAATCCCATGGACAGAGGAGCCTGGTGGGTTACAGTCCATGGGGTCAAAAAGAGTTCGACATGCCTGAAGTGACTTAGCACCTATGCACTATAACAGTGGAGAGACTTAAGAAAAACAAGTGGTTGGATTATAACATAAAAGGATATACTGATACATTGAACATGAAGAATGATAGAAGGAAAATTTTTTTTAAATGACTCTAATATTTTAGCCTGAGCAACTTGAAGAGCAAGATAAATGACTAATAATAATATTAATTAATAATGACTTTAGTAATTTCATTTGTTATAGCTAAAATTAATTATACATCTGTATCTTCTGGATACTAGTGAATGTACTAAGGATTTAATAAAGATCACCTACTGAATCTTCTAAACAAAGGATATTAGACAAATCTTTTAATAAACTGTCTGATGTTCTGATTCCACAAGCTAACTACATAGTCTATTAATATAAGAACTTATGACTTTATGAGTTACAGAGTGATAGGCATCCAGGACACAAAGAGGTGATCAGCTGGCATGCTGGGATCTATTACATGAGCAACCAATCTATTGCACTATGACAAAGGATAAGCATGAAATAAATTCAAATTTCTCTTGCACACTAGTTAAGTATTCTGGAAAGATCCAGCTAATTTCTTGCCTTTCAATATATTCCAAATCCAGTCTAGATCACTCTAAAATTCTCATCTCATATCTGAGTCAAAGCTTTCACTTCTCACATTGCCAGCTGGCTCCAGGCAAATATGTGGATATGTATGCCACCAATAAGCAACAGATCACCTCACAATCATAAGGAAACTTCCTTATGGCTGGACACTACCCAGTCAGCTCAGCCTATCTCCTTCAGGGCATCCCTCAAGTTTCCCTTAAAGAAAAACTCCTATATTCTTGCCACACCTCGCTTACTCTTCTCTCTGCATTGCCAGGACTTCTCTCCAGTCCTCTCTTTTGCTCAGTTTAGCTCAGGGTAGATGAACAAGTCCATTGACCAAGCAGATGACTACTAGGGAATCAGATGGCAGCCTTGCAAAAACCTTCACTTCTAGGGTGATGAATCTCCTGACTCTCTTTCCCTGGTTTAGTGTTGTGAGGATCACAGCCCTCCTGATGACCCAGACCACTCCCTGCCTTTTCTTCCACCTTGTCTTTTAGGTATTCTTTAATACCTCTAATAGCCTGGTGGGTGTGGAGTTGAGGTACTGAGTGTTGAACAGAGACAGCAAAATTAGCCAATAGACCTCTTTAGTAATAAACTCTGAAGGAGTGGGCTGGCCCCTACCTTGTCAGCTCTCTTTGGAGAGAGCTGAGATACCTAATATCTCTATTTCCTCAGTTTTAGGCTCAAGTTAGCAATTTAAGACAACTACACATGATTAGAACTCTGAAACCTTCCCACATGTTGTTATTGAAACACAGATATTCCAGAAGTGAGTGGGCAACTGACTGAATCAGAGCCACTACAGAAGATGACTTGTTGAGAGCAATGCTGAAAGCCACTGTCAATATTCCTTCTTCTATCATATGCTCACATGCACACACACACACATACCACCACCATCACCACCCTGAGACAAATAGTGTTCAAGGATATGGGAGAAGGAATATGGCAATTTCTTGAAAAATGACTGTACTCTGGTCCCCAGGGAAAGACTTAGAAATGGAAGATATGAAAAGTCTGCAAACTGCTCAGCTCTTAACACCGTTGGGTAACACGTGATCATTAATGATCAGAATTTAGGAGGGGATCCTTTGGTTGGCAGGCAGCCAGTCAGAGCTACAGGGAACACAATCAGATATATATTTAAGATCTGTTGTGAATTTTTTTTTCCCATTTCTACACTGGGAAGCATATTTGCCTTTAAAAAAAATGGTTCTTTTGAATTGTTTTTTTTATTCTGATTGGCTACTCTCACTATTCAATCATTCTCCACCTATCCTCACTTTCCTGGTATCATCAGACTCTTATGCAAAGGAAGCATCCTTATAAGCTGATTTGAGACCTTGTTTAGGAAATAGGATTCCAAAATGCTGAGACAAAAGTTGCTGGTCTTTTTCCCTATTTCACATAGCTTAACTGTAGGCTCATCCTGAGTAAGAAAGTTGTCCTTGCTTTCCTTCTGTTTACCTTGAATAAGTAATTTCTGATACCTGTGCTTCCCAGCAGTAATAGACCCTCCCAAAATAACCATGGTTTAACAAAACACATTTGAACTGACAATAACACATGCCAAATACTTCTTTCCTACAATACTGCATCTCCAGAAAAGTCTGATCATGTATCTAAAATAATTCGATTTTGTTCAGTAATCAAACTCAATCAAATGAATTCTGTGTGAACTACTTTTATTCCCACAATGAGAAATGTGTGTCATATCCTCTGTTAATTTGCATATTTTTCCATAAACCTAAAACCAATCAATTTTGAAGAGTTATGATAATATAAAGAATCCGAGGCAATTACATGTCTTTTAAACAGGGATTCTAAATGCATTTCACTGCTGGTATTCACGTAGTAAAGTAGTCAAAACTTCTTTAACCCTTTTCATGACATCTCAATTAAGCTGTAATGATTGAGGCTCGGGACATTTCTTAGGATTAATGACTGGCTGGGAAAGTGAATGGCTTGAGCTGAAGCCAAGGGCCATTAATTCCCTCTGGTCATTAGTCCCCCAGGAAATGCCTTAGGCCTGGTTTGATATTAGCATTGCCATCTGCAAATATATTGTTGGATTTCTTGATTGGTTTGAAAATAATTTATTAAGATGTCATATTTTAATTTCTGCCCTGTGTACCCAACACTTCCAAATTTCCATTCCTGGTTCTCCATCCCTCAGTGTTGACTGCAGCAATATAACTGAAACGGTTTCTTTGGTCATACTGCACATTTTCTTTGAAATAGTCAAAACAAATTAAAGTTATTTTAAAATTTGAAACCAAAGGGCCATTTGTCCTTATGATGTTATTTGCTAGTGAAAATCTTGGCCATGACAGTGACTGGTATTTCAGGTCTGTGTGTAGTATTAACATGTTCTAGCTGATATCACCTACCTTCAGAAAAGGTGTTGAACACATCTCTGAATTTTGTCTGTTATCTAATGCATATAAATCTGCTCAGAAAGAATAAATACTTTTTGTTAGAAAGTAATCAAAACTTGGTCATAGAAATTCTACTTATGAGAGCTGTCTAAAACTTGCAGGTTCATTCATTCCTTTAGACACTCCACTTTATCTTTCAATAAAGGATCTCTAAAGTTTGGAATAGAATTGTTTTTGCTAAACAGTACCTTGAGGTTATTTCTGTATTAAGTTAGAAAAATTTATTTTTTAGAAAATTTTAACAGAAGTTTTTTACTACAAGCATGTTATTCAGTTCAGTTCAGTCACTCAGTCGTGTCCAACTCTTTGCGACCCCATGAATTGCAGCAGGCCAGGCCTCCCTGTCCATCACCAACTCCTGGAGTTCACCCCAACTCAAGTCCATCGAGTCGGTGATGCCATCCAGCCATCTCATCCTCTGTCGTCCCCTTTTCCTCCTGCCCCCAATCCCTCCCAGCATCAGGGTCTTTTCCAATGAGTCAACTCTTCGCATCAGGTGGCCAAAGTACTGGAGTTTCAGCTTTAGCATCAGTCCTTCCAAAGAACACCCAGGACTGATCTCCTTTAGAATGGACTGGTTTGATCTCCTTGCAGTCCAAGGGACTCTCAAGAGTCTTCTCCAACACCACAGTTCAAAAGTATCAATTCTTCGGCACTTAGCTTTCTTTGCAGTCCAACTTTCACATCCATACATGACCACTGGGAAAACCATAGCCTTGACTAGATGGACCTTTGTTGGCAAAGTTATGTCTCTGCTTTTCAATATGCTATCTAGGTTGGTCATAACTTATTACTTATTCCATACTGTTGAAAGTGAAAGTCGCTCAGTCATGTCTGACTGTTTGCGACCCCATGGACTATAAAGTCCATGGAATTCTCCAGGCCAGAATACTGGAGTGGGTAGCCTTTCCCTTCTCCAGGGGATCTTCCCAAACCCAGGAATTGAACCTTGGTCTCCCACATTGCAGGTGGATTCTTTACCAGCTGAGCCACAAGGGAAGTCCAAGAATACTGAAGTGGGTAGCCTAGCCTGTCTCCAGGGGATCTTCCTGACCCAGAAGTCGAATTAGGGTCTCCTGCATTGCAGGTGGATTCTTTACCAACTGAACTATCAGGGAAGTCCATTCCATGCTGTTAGGGAAATTAAAATGGAGGTAGTCTTCTTCAGACTTCAGACTCTGACCAACTTCTGACATTGCCTGGACCCTGCCTGCTCTACATGCTTGCCTACAATCACACCAGTCGTTACCAGCAACTCAAGCAGGATCTTTAGATAAGAAAGGGTGTGTTTCTTGGAGTGGGCCTGGCCAGCCCCTCGGGATCTAAGAAGTCTTATGACTCACATGGTGAAACAAACAGCATTGTAATAGTTAAAGGAAAACCAGAGCTGTATTTTTGCTCACAAACTGATGATGATCAGTTTGCAGCCTAGGATTAATAAGTGGGAGCCCCCCAAACTGCAATTTGAAGTCTCACCCATGGTGTGGAACCCTTTCCCAACCAGGACTCCAGATTGCTGTTAACATAGGACTTCCCAGAGCTGTTTAAGTCTAAATGTAGTGGTTGGCTCAATTTGGAGATGTATATGCTGTTACTTCTATTGTTTCTGTCTTTTTTCCCCTAATGACTATATACTGAAATTAAGTTAAATAATCTTCTATTGAAAGTTGAAATTGTTTATTTGTGTGTAACGAGTGGGTTCTTTTGTTAACAAATCCTTTGAACTGAAAATGAAAGTAAAACTTTCAACAAAACACATGCCTGTGTTCTTTTTATGAGAGCCAAGAGAAAAATTTCTCTGAGACTTCATATCAGAAATAGTTGGAATTAACCTAAGAAACCAGTATATTTTTTTAACCTGTTGGACACTATGGAATTTGCAACTGGTCTTATTTCTTTTGTTTGACTGCTAGAAAGCATAATATCAAATTTTCAAGCCAGCTTTGGCAAAATTCTTAGAGCAGATATTTTGAATACAATTTTACCTCTGACTTTGTCTTCCTCTTCCTATCCTCATTTATATTCCTCCTTTATTCACCACCAAGTTCAGAATATGTACCTTTGTCAGCTCCTGCTAATTCCGTTTAGATGCAATTAACTAGTTAATTAATTACTAGATGCACTGAGCAAAATGCTTTTTTCCCCTCCTCAGTCCAATGCTCACTTCCATTCACTCCTCACATTTAGTCACGTCTTCTTGTGATATGTCGGCAGCTTGCCCACCTCTGAAGCACATCTGTCAGGACAAATGTGACTGGAATCACCAGTCACACAATATCTGGAATTAAAAGTCTTAGGGCTCTTTCCTAACATGTTCACCAACTCAGCTATGAAGTAAGTATTCTTGTTCCCTACCTGAAATTGCTGTTAACTTATGAAAGATAGTTTTTGTAACAAATTGCTGTCTCTTATTTCTCAAATAAATCTCTGTTAACTAACTAGTTTTCTACATTGGAATATCTATTTTAGATTGTAAATTTCTAAGAATGATAACCTACCTGAAAGCACACAGAATGTCAAGTATAAATAGTTGCTTAGTAAGTTTTATTAAAATGTCAATAGAAAGTGACTCTTAATGGAAAAAAGGAATGAAGTAAAATAAATTAGGTAAAAGACTATTAGACCCCTCCCCAAGCACGATGACGACCCCTCCTCTTGAGAGGCAATATGTAGAACCAGGCTTGGCAAAGGGACATTACCATGCAAAAGACTATCAGCCCATCTATCTACCTATCTACTTATGTTTATCTATAATTTTGATGATTGGCATGAAATGCTTGAGTCAACTGAAGGTCAATGCACGAAATACTACTAAGCTTATTGATCTGAGCTGTAAAATGACAACACAAGGTCTGTATTCTGTCCTCAGATCAATGCCACATGTGTGTGTGTTCCTGAAGCACATGGTATACGCTGTGTCTGTCTGGCAGAAACATTTGTGCTTAAAATACAGCCTGACAGTTCCCTGCCATCTTGCAAAACAGTGTGGCTTATTTAGAACAAATCTGTTATGACTGACCACAGAAAGTTGCATGTGTGTTTCTGAGCCTCTCCCTATGAATAGGCAAAAGGACCATCTGGGCACGTGGCATTTACACATCTTTGAGCAAAGTTAGCATTCTGCCTCCCAGTAAAATCTATCTCTCAGGGACTCTGTGGGTTTGTAATGCTTCCTGTAGAATAGAGGAGGAAAACAAATGCACTTCAGTAAAACAGAAGTATCTTTTTTTTTCATCTGTCATAGCCACAGTTTGATAGTATCTGTATTTCATTTTCACTTCAGAATAT